>NW_025748747.1:0-31263 GCF_021184085.1 Oncorhynchus gorbuscha
CCTCCCCTCTGACCAGGAACTTGTATGATGGCACGGTGACCAATGACGTTGAGCCCCTTTCGCACCTTTTTGTTAGGTTGAACCCTGCATCGTCGATGAAGATGTACTCCTAAGGGTCAGCCATGGCATCCAGCCCCATGATTCTCTACAGAAGTCCAAAAACATGCATTTTACTGTACTACAAATACAGCACTGTAGTGTACTACTGTACTGGAATTAAAGATTGTGTACTGCAGTTACTGTAACACATTACTATACAGTACTGTATTGATATGCTGGAGAGATGGGCCATACTCTACATGCTGTACAAATTCTGTACAGTATAGCAATTACCTGCACATACTGGAATCATTGCTCCTTAACTCTGTTTGAATTTGAACACAGTACAGCTGCTTTGTCCTTATGTGATTCTACTGAACGATCCGGTCATGCGGCTGCTGTCAATTCCTTGGAAGACTACCTGGTCTTCAACTATTTGGGTTTGAATTTCCCTCAAACTGGTGACATTACTAGCAATCACCATATTCACCAGGGCAATTTCCTGTTCAGCTGTGAGAAGTCTCCGCCTACCTCCAATAGATGGCCACCTCTCAGTTCTTCAAAAATGAAACCTGACCATTATTGAACTATTGTCATCCATTACTGTGGTAAAAACTACACTGAGAACAAAGTGGAGATTCAGTCTATATGCACTACAACATTACATGTATCACAGTAACAACAAGGACAATTACCTGTTTTCCCTTCTGAAAGTACGGACTTTGGATGCAACCATGTAATAGCTTAGGTTGAGTTGCACTAGCTGTCCAGCTTCTCTCATGGTCCTCCCATCTATGATCACATGATGAACTAGGGTGTCCCGCAGTTGTCTAAGATTACTTGTTGTTGTTGGTCATTGTCGTCCTCTTTCTCATGTTGTCTCCCCACAACCGGCCTGTGTTGTCTGTATGTCCGTTGCCAGTTTGTCTTGTTTGTCAAGTCAACCAGCGGTTTGTGTCTCAGCTCCTGCTTTTCCCAGCCTCTCCTTTCTGCGCCCTCCTGGTTTTGAGCCTGTCCTGATTCCAAGCCCGCTTGCCTGACCACTCTGCCTGCCCCTGACCCCGAGTCTGCTTGCCTGACCACTCTGCCTGACCCTGACCCCGAGCCTGCTTGCCTGACCACTCTGCCTGCCCCTGACCCCGAGTCTGCTTGCCTGACCACTCTGCCTGCCCCTGACCCCGAGTCTGCTTGCCTGACCACTCTGCCTGCCCCTGACCCCGAGTCTGCTTGCCTGACCACTCTGCCTGCCCCTGACCCCGAGTCTGCTTGCCTGACCACTCTGCCTGCCCCTGACCCCGAGTCTGCTTGCCTGACCACCCTGCCTGCCCCTGACCCCGAGTCTGCTTGCCTGACCACCCTGCCTGTCCCTGACCCCGAGTCTGCTTGCCTGACCACTCTGCCTGCCCCTGACCCAGAGTCTGCTTGCCTGACCACTCTGCCTGCCCCTGACCCCGAGTCTGCTTGCCTGACCACTCTGCCTGCCCCTGACCCCGAGTCTCTGCCTGAGTCTGCTTGCCTGACCACACTGCCTGCCTGCCCCTGACCCCGAGTCTGCTTGCCTGACCACCCTGCCTGCCCCTGACCCCGAGTCTGCTTGCCTGACCACTCTGCCTGCCCCTGACCCAGAGTCTGCTTGCCTGACCACTCTGCCTGCCCCTGACCCCGAGTCTGCTTGCCTGACCACTCTGCCTGCCCCGCCCCGAGTCTGCTTGCCTGACCACTCTGCCTGCCCCTGACCCCGAGTCTGCTTTGCCTGACCACCCTGCCTGCCCCTGACCCCGGAGTTCTGCTTTCTGCCTGACCACCCTGCCTGCCCCTGACCCCGAGTCTTCTTGCCTGGCTTGCCCTGACCCAGAGTCTCTTTGCCTGACCACCTGCCTGCCCCAGACCCCTGAGTCTGCTTGCCTGACCACTCTGCCTGCCCCTGACCCCCCCGAGTCTGCTTGCCTGACCACTCTGCCTGCCCCTGACCCCGAGCCTGCTTGCCTGACCACTCTCCTGCCCCTGACCCCGAGCCTCTGCCTGACCACTCTGCCTGCCCCTGACCCTGAGTCTGCTTGCTGACCTGCACCTTGTTCCCTGGATTACTGACCTCTGCATACCCGACCCTGCTACAGGAACCCATTTCTGTGTTTAAGCAAATGAGAACAACTGGAGCGTTGGACTAGTAACCGGAAGGCTGCAAGTTCAAATCCCCGAGCTGACAAGGTAAAAATCTGTCGTTCTGCCCCTGAACAGGCAGTTAACCCACTGTTCCTAGGCCGTCATTGAAAATAAGAATTTGTTCTTAACTGACTTGCCTAGTTAAATAAAGGTAAAAATAACATTTAAAAAATCTCACCCTAGACTCCTCTTTGTGTAGAGAAGAACCTGACTGGACTGCCTGGAATCACCTAGTTGACCAGGAAAAGGCAACCAGGAAATTCAGATAGTTTGAACAGTGACTGTAATGACCTTTTCCTTGTTAACCCACCTGACACACTTCTGCCAGTAACAGAGGTCATGGTTCATGTTACCCAATGACTGCTGTGGAGTCACTGTATAACATAACAGATAAGACAGGACCATAGTCAATCATCACCCTTCAACAGACTGTATAGAATGACGGCCGTGTTGTACTGTGACAACATAAGATTAAGGTGTCCATGTTAGGATAGACAAAAAGTCCTGCTAAAATGGAGGCTATCTGAAATAGCTGAGATTGAGGCTGTCCTAATATGGACACGGTACAGTATGTTTGTGAATGGAGCAGGAGCTTGAATGGGACGTGGTGACTCACTGTGTGATCAGCACTAGAGATATAAGCTGCGTCCGTAAAAACATCCTATTCCTTTATAGTGCACTTCCTTTGACCCGGGCCCATAGGGACAGCAGTGCACTACGGATAGGTAATATGATGCCATCTGGGACACAACCATACTATAGTTCTGCCCTGCCCTGTTGACAACCTCTCCGCTTTGAAAGCTTACTTATATTTTTCCTTTATAAAATATAACTTTATTGTTCCCTAAAGGGGAACCATTCCTCTGTCCCCTCTTCTCCATCACTCTCCTTTAATTAATCTCCATTACACTTTCTCCTCCTCCACATCTGACCAAACTGTCAGCTGTCTCACCTCTCCCCAATCCATCAGTTTCCCAGTCTGTGGAAACTACCCTCTACTGCAACCCAGCAACTCCTTTAGTTCTCACCGTTACACCACAGAATGGTCCTGTAGAGAGAGAGAGAGAGAGAGAGAGAGAGAGAGAGAGAGAGAGAGAGAGAGAGAGAGAGAGACAGACAGACAGACAGACAGACAGACAGACAGACAGACAGACAGACAGACAGACAGACAGACAGACAGACAGACAGACAGACAGACAGACAGACAGACAGACAGACAGACAGACAGACAGACAGACAGACAGACAGACAGACAGACAGACAGAGAGCGACGGGATTAGGGGTGTGAAAACCCAAAGAGGTTGGACCAACTCTGTGTTTAATAACATTACAGTGCAGGCCTCTGTTTACTGTAACACTTGGCTTGGCTCGGGTATGAGCCTCAGTGTAAAGTCTGCCCCACCCCACCCCCTCAGCTCAGCGCTGGCAGGAACAGCAACAATGAGCTCATGGCTGTTTAGCTCTTCCCACCCCACATGGCTTAACTTTAGTTCCCATCTCTCTGGGGGCACAGAACTGATTCCTGTTCATTAGGTTACACCATAGCAGCATTTTTAGCAATGGAAACTATAAATGGGCATGTCTTACTGGTATATCTTATTGGTAGTGCCTCCTGTTTCAGTCTGTTCCGTTTGGTGCCTAATAAAAATGACTGAGAGCCTACATTGAATTTTAGGCCCCACTGGGCTGAAGTGGGACGGATGGGTGGAGTAGATATACCTCCCGGGATGCATTTCATTTCAAGTGCCTCATTCAAAATGTCTTAAAATGCATCTCCCCTTCCTCAGTAATAACTGATCTGACATGACATGACATAGTTGGTGAATGCAATCTGCTGACACCAGATTCTCCATGTCAGATCAGCAATAACTTAAAGGAAGAGAAGAAGGAATAAGTAACATTTTATGAGATGCCTCCTATTGCCTTTAGAGACAACAGGGACCAAAGAGACATGTAGAGAGACATAGAGACATGTAGAGAGACACAAGAGACATGTAAAGAGACATGTAAAGAGACATGTAGAGAGACATGTAAAGAGACATGTAGAGAGACATGTAGAGAGACATGTAAAAGAGACATGTAGAGAGACAAAGAGACATGTAGAGACATGTAAAGAGACATAGAGAGACATGTAAAGAGACATGTAGAGAGACATGTAGAGAGACATGTAGAGAGACATGTAAAGAGACATAGAGAGACATGTAAAGAGACATGTAGAGAGACATGTAAAGAGACATGTAGAGAGACATGTAGAGAGACATGTAAAGAGACATGTAGACATGTAAAGAGACATGTAAAGACATGTAGAGAGACATGTAGAGAGACATGTAGAGAGACATGTAGAGAGACATGTAAAGAGACATGTAAAGAGACATGTAGAGAGACATGTAGAGAGACATGTATAGAGACATGTAAAGAGACATGTAGAGAGTAGACGTGTAGAGAGACATGTAGAGAGACATGTGTAGAGAGTAGAGAGACATGTAAAGAGACATGTAGAGAGACATGTAAAGAGACATGTAGAGAGACATGTAGAGAGACATAGAGAGACATGTAGAGAGACATGTAGAGAGTAAAGAGACATGTAGAGACATGTAGAGAGACATGTAGAGAGACATGTAGAGAGACATGTAAAGAGACATGTAAAGAGACATGTAAAGAGACATGTAGAGAGACATGAGAGAGACATGTAAAGAGACATGTAGAGAGACGTGTAGAGAGACATGTAGAGAGACATGTAAAGAGACATGAGAGACATGTAAAGAGACATGTAAAGAGACATGAGAGACATGTAGAGAGACATGTAGAGAGACATGTAAAGAGACATGTAGAGAGACATGTAGAGAGAAGAGACATGTAAAGAGACATGTAAAGAGACATGTAGAGAGACATGTAGAGAGACATGTAGAGAGATGTAGAGAGACATGTAGAGAGACATGTAGAGACATGTAAAGAGACATGTAGAGAGACATGTAGAGAGACATGTAGAGAGACATGTAGAGAGACATGTAGAGAGACATGTAGAGAGAGTAGAGAGACATGTAAAGAGACAGAGAGACATGTAAAGAGACATGTAGAGAGACATGTAGAGAGACATGTAGAGAGACAGAGAGACATGTAAAGAGACATGAGAGACATGTAAAGAGACATGTAAGAGACATGTAGAGAGACATGTAGAGAGACATGTAAAAGAGACATGTAGAGAGACATGTAGAGAGACATGTAAAGAGACATGTAAAGAGACATGTAGAGAGACATGTAGAGAGACATGTAGAGAGACATGTAGAGAGACATGTAGTAAAGAGACATGTAGAGAGACATGTAGAGAGACATGTATAAACAGTAAGAGACATGTAGAGAGACATGTAGAGAGACATGTAGAGAGATTGTAGAGAGACATGTAGAGAGACATGTAAAGAGACATGTAGAGAGACATGTAGAGAGACATGTAAAGAGACATGTAGAGAGACATGTAGAGAGAGACATGTAGAGAGACATGTAGAGAGACATGTAAAGAGACATGTAAAGAGACATGTAGAGAGACATGTAGAGAGACATGTAGAGAGACATGTAAAGAGACATGTAGAGAGACATGTAAAGAGACATGTAGAGAGACATGTAAAGAGACGTGTAGAGAGACATGTAGAGAGACATAGAGAGACATGTAAAGAGACATGTAGAGAGACATGTAAAGAGATGTAGAACATAAAGAGACATGTAGAGAGACATGTAGAGAGACATGTAAAGAGACATGTAGAGAGACATGTAAAGAGACATGTAAAGAGACATGTAGAGAGACATGTAGAGAGACATGTAGAGAGACATGTAAAGAGACATGTAGAGAGACATGTAGAGAGACATGTAAAGAGACATGTAAAGAGACATGTAGAGAGACATGTAGAGAGACATAGAGAGACATGTAAAGAGACATGTAGCCAGCTGACTCTCCTCTTGTCCCTTCTAACATCTCTGTGACAAAAACGTCAGACAGAGTAAAACAAAGAGCCATTTCAGAGCAACTCCAGAGTGGAGGGAAAGTTCAGAAGGATCATTGAGTCTATAAAATGAATCACTAGTCACTTCATACAATGCCACTCTAAATAATGCAACTTTAAAAATGTTTACATGTCTTATGTTACTCAGATCACAAGTATATACTGTATTTTATACGCTCTATTGCACCTTGCCTATGCCGTTCGGCCATCGCTCATCGTACATGTACATATTCTCATTCACCCCTTTAGATTTGTGTGTGTTGTGATGTTACTGCACTGTCGGAACTAGAAGCACAAGCATTTCGCTACACTTGCATTAACATCTGTTAACCATGTGTAGCTGACAAATAAAATGTGATTTGATTTGAGTCAGGTGACGGTAAACACTGGGAAATATAATAACGCTTTAGAGGAGAACTGTAAGGACTGCTGGGATCTGGTCATTCATAAAGCGTCTCAGAGTGTGATCTCTTTAGCCGTTTAGAGCATAATGAATAAGATTATATGGACGGGGGGGACCTGATTCTAGATCAGCCCACAACACACTCTGTGATGATCCTAACTTGGCATCAGGACATCAGTGCATTACACTGAAGTGTGATCACATAGTAGGTTCTGAAGGACATGCGGCATCTGCTACGTGGGGGTGACGTGACCATTAACACATTCTTAGCCAAAGATAACAGCAGCGGTTGGAAATGAATGTATCAAATATTTTCCTGGAGTTGTGCCCACCCCAAACAGTAGCAGGCTAGCAGCAGCAGCAGTAGTGTCTGGCCTGCCTGCAACAACGGAGGGGGAAGCTAGCCAGGAGAGGGGTCAGAGCCAGGGGCAGGGAGGAGGTGACTGACTACAATGTGGGCACACCCTGCTGCCAGGCTTTACCAAGCCAGCTGTACCCTCGGGTTTTACTTCACTGACACATTTAGAGGTAGCCTGGTCCCTGATCTGTTTGTGCTGTCTTGACAATGTCATGCAAAGACAATGACCATAGGAGTTGGCAAGACAGCACAAACATATCTGGGACCAGGCTAGGGAGTTGGGAAGACAGCACAAACAAATCTGGGACCAGGCTAGGAGTTGGTAAGACAGCACAAACAAATCTGGGACCAGGCTAGGAGTTGGTAAGACAGCACAAACAAATCTGGGACCTACCAATGTAATTAGAGCAGTAAAAATACATGTTTTGTCATACCCGTGGTATACCGTCTGATATACAACAGCTGTCAGCCAATCAACATTCAGGGCTAGTACCATCCAGTTTACAAGAGACCGTATGACAAAGCATTTATTTTAACTTCTCTAATTATGTTGGTAACCATTTTATAATGGCAATAGGGCACCTCGGGGATTGATATATGGCCAATATACCACGGCTAAGGACTGTGTCCAGGTACTCTGCGTTGTATCGCGCATGAGAACAGCACTTAGCCATGGTATATTGGCCATATTCCACACCCCTCGGGCCATATTGCTTAATTAGAACATAAATTAAATAATAAGGCCTTCTAGTACAAATACACAAGAGGGGATTGAGTTATCCTGTTTCACAAATGTTTTAGAACACCTACTTATTCAAGGGTTTTTCTATATTTTCATCCCACTAAGCCCAAACCAGATGGGATGTCTCGCTGCAGAATGTTGTGGTAGCCGTGCTGGTTAAGTGTGCTTTGAATTCATAAATAAATCACAGACAGTGTCACCAGCAAAGCCCCCCACACCATAACACCTCCTCCTCCATGCTTTACGGTGGGAAAGACACATGCAGAGATCATCTGTTCACCTACTCTACGTCTCACAAAGACACGGCGGTTGGAACCAAAAATCCCACATTTGGACTCCAGACCAAAGGACAAATGTCCACCAGTCTAACACCCACTGCTCGTGTTTCTTGGCCCAAGTAAGTCTCTTATTATAATTGGTGTTTCTTTGCAGCAATTCGACCATGAAGACCTGATTCACCCAGTCTCCTCTGAACGGGGCGGCAGGGTAGCCTAGTGGTCAGAGCGTTGGACTAGTAATCAAAGGTTGCAAGTTCGAATCCCTGAGCTGACAAGGTACAAATCTGTCGTTCTGCCCCTGAACAGGCAGTTAACCTGCTGTTCCTAGGCCGTCATTGAAAATAAGAATTTGTTCTTAACTGACTTGCCTCGTTAAATAAAGGTCAAAGTAAAACAGTTGATTTTGAGATGTGTCTCTTACTTGAACTCTGTGAATCATTTATTTGGGCTGCAATTTCTGAGGTTGGTAACTCTAATGAACTTATCCTCTGCAGCAGAGGTAACTCTGGATCTTCCATTCCTGTGGCGGTCCTCATCATAGCGCTTGATGGTTTTTGCGACTGCACTTGAAATGTTCTGTATTGACTGACCTTCATGTCTTACAGTAATGATGGACTGTCATTTATCTTTGCCATAATATGGACTTGTTTTTTTTTTAACCAAATAGGGCTGTCTTCTGTACCCCCCCTACCTTGTCACAACACAACTGATTGGCTCAAACACATTAAGAAGGAAAGAAATTCCACAAATGAACTTTTAACAAGGCACACCTGTTAATTGAAATGCTTTCCAGGTGACTACCTCATGAAGCTGGTTGAGAGAATGCCAAGAGTGTGCAAAGCTGTCATCAATGCAAAGGGTGGCTATTTGAAGAATCTCAAATATAAAATTTTTTTTGGTTACATATGTGTTATTTCATAGTTTTGATGTCTTCACTATTATTCTACAATGTAGAAAATAGTTTGAAAAAATAAAGAAAAACCCTTGAATGAGTAGGTGTTCTAAAACGTTTGATCGGTAGTCTCTTAGTCTCTCTAGTTCTCAAAAAATATGTTGTGCCGTAATTTCTGTCCCTGATCTTAATTTCTGACCCTATTCTCATTTAGAATAGAACTGTGAATAAGTCTACCACTGTGCACAGTCTGTTTGAATGACCCAGATTATAGTTGATACATTACTTTTTGGTGAATGCCGACAGCTGGTTGAGGCCAAAGGAGTGTGAACACAGGAATGAGTAAACAGTGTTACCCTGACACCTAGTGGCAATAACATTGTCTAGGGCAGAGACAGTATTTCAGCATTTGTGAAATTGACATTGAATTTGATTTCAGAAATGTAATTGTTTAAACCATTATTTAAAAAGAGGCAGTATTTCTCTGACAATAAATAGTAACAACCCTACACTACAGATGCATGCATTCAACAGTTACTTTTCTAAATGCCTGTGCTGCAGACAGCAACTGTACATCGTTGGTGTGACAAACTCTCTGTTGGCACCAAGTTCATTAGCCATCATCTAGCAATAACCCATCAAATAAGAAAATACAAGTAATTATACACACTTTACAGGCTGTGGCGACAGGGAAACATATTCATTCCCAATACTGGTATAATTAACCCTTGACCTCTATTACTCTAGCCCTGTGCCCCTCAGGCCAAACATATAGTGTAGGCTCTATAGGTGGGCCTAGAAAACCTTTCCACACAGGATCACCTTTTTGTTCTTTCATCAGACAGTAATGAAACAGAGGAGAGATAGGTAAGTGGGAGGGACGGTCAGAAGGGAAGACAGGCATCGAACCCTGGTCTGATGTGGGGAGCATATTGTTAGAGCGACCACCGGCTCTGCCCACACAGAGGAATACCCTTTGACCTTTCAAGAAATAAGTGGATGTAAATGAAATATGTAGCAGCATCAAGTCCTCTTCTACAGCACTTTCACAACGATGCCATGTTATTATTGTTATTAATATAACATACAGGAAGAGACAGTTGCCAGACCATTGAATTGTTCCTCTGCTCCAGTTCTGTATGGAGGCCTGAGGGTGAGAGGGCAGGGAGGGTTATAGGGGTTAGATGAGGGTTATAGAGGTTAGTGGAGGGTTATAGAGGGTTATAGAGGGTTATAGGGGTTTCATAGGGGTTAGATGAGGGTTATAGAGGTTGGGGGGGAGGGTTATAGGGGTTAGGGGAAGGTCATAGAGGTTAGGGGACATGAGGACTACAGGAGGATGTATACATAAGAACATAAGTGGAGGGTTAGGGTTTGGGGTATAGAGGTTAGTGGAGGTCATAGGGGTTAGGGGGGAGGGGGTTATAGGGGTTATAGGGGTTAGGGGAGGGAGGGTTATAGGGGATGGTTAGGGGGAAGGTCAGGGTTAGGGAAGATCATAGATATGGTTAGGAGGACCATAGGGGGACTACATGATGGGTCCCCAGGATGCTCCAGTTTAAATATTAGAATGCTGGTCAAAAGTGGAGGTTATAATCTCCACCCGGCACAGCCAGAAGAGGACTTAGCCTGGGGTTTCTTCCTAGGTTTTGGTTATAGTTTCCACACCTGCATTGCTTGCTGTTTGGGTTTTAGGGTTGGTTTCTGGCACTTTGAGATTAGTGGAGGCTGGGGTTATGAGAGCTGGTTAGGGGAGGGTTGATGGGGGTTAGGGGAAGGTCGAGGGTGTTAGGGGATATGGGTTAGGGGACATAGGGGAGGGGACTAGGGAGGGTCATAGGGAGGATGTATAAATAAGAACAAAGGGTAGAGGTTAGGGGGTTATAGGGGAGGGTTAGGGGTTAGGGAGGGTTAGGGGTTAGGGAGGTTAGGGGTTAGGGAGGGTCATAGGGGTTAGAGGGTCCTAGGAGTTAGGGAGGGTCATAGGGGTTAGGGGAGGGTCATAGGGGTTAGGGGAGGGTCAGGGGTTAGGGGGGTTAGGGGAGAGGGTCCTAGGGGTTAGGGAGGGAGGGTTATAGGGGTTAGGGGAGGGTCGGGTCATAGGGGTTAGGGGACATGAGGACTACAGGGAGGATGTATAAATAAGAACATAAGTAGGGGTGATTCTGTTCACAATGCTTTTTTATCATGGAGATTCAAGAAACACTGACAACATCACCTTGGCAATAAAAAGAACCCCCACAGAAAATGTAACAGTAACAGAATAACAAACAGATTCAGTTCAGGAGGTGTTTTGAATCAAATAACTTGTGAGTGGATTCTGCGTGGAATCATCCTTCCTTGAAGCATGGCTCTTATCCCACCAGTGGTGCAACTATGAGTGTTATTTTTGGAAGACAAAAAAGTAGCCTAAGCAGTGGTATGACTCATTTAAAATTACGTACATTTTAGGACAGCCTCACATCTCACCCCTTACTGAAGACGTTCATTTTGTCCCACTGGAAATATGGTGTCTCCTACTACCATTGTTTACTATCATTTATTTAGGGACAGTATACAACAACCAACAACAGATGGCAGGTGTTTTAGTGCTAGATTCAGCTAGAGCACATTTTCATCTGTCATAGTTCCTGTCCAGTGGATGCATTTTCTCTATATATTTATTTTTTATCACTTAAAGTTATGGGAATCAAAAGTACTTACCAAATGACACTAGGCTATAGAGAAATGCACATAGCTGGTCTGTGGAGATAAAGTGTCAGAAGGTGAGTGTAGCTGGTGCATGAAGTGAGGCGCAGGAGAGCAAAATGAGTGAGCAATGTACTTTACTCAAACAATAACGGCACAAAGTAAACAAATACACTTGACCAAAAACCAACGGTAAATATTTAGGCACGGGTGGACACAGCACCCGTCAAAAAACCAGCCGTCAGGAACCGAACTGAACATAGAAATAATCACGCACAACAAACATGGGGGAAACAGAGGGTTAAACACATGAACACGTCATTGGAGAATGAAAACTAGGTGTGTAGAAAATAAAGACAAAACCAGTGGAAAATGAAAGATAGATTAGCGATGGCTAGAAGACCTGTGACGTCGACCGCCGAATGCCGCCCGTACAAGGAGAGGGACAGACCTCAGTGGAAGTCGTGACATGAAGTCTAACATGGGACACGCCACAGAACATTAAAATGACAATTGTTCCAGTTTTAAAAAATCCTGAAGAAGAGATAATTGAGTGAATATCTTTTCTTAGTGACATTCTTCAGTTATCTGAATTCAAGAAAGGAATCTGCCCTCTCAGATTTCAACAAGTGTTATAATGGTACCCAGACAACAGACAACAATAGTGGCCTGTTCTGGATGTTTGGCGGCAGAAGGCTCAGTGCTGTTACCACAATGCATCATATGACTACTTTTACTTTTATTTCACTACATTCCTAAAGACAATAATGTACTTTTAACTCAATGCATTTTCCCTAACACCCAAAAGTACATTTGAATGCTGAGCAGGACAGGAAAATTGTCAAATTCACACACTCAAGAGAAAATCCCTAGTCATCCCTACTGCCTCTGATCTGGCAGAGTCACTAAACACGTGCTTAGTTTGTAAATTATGTGTGAGTGTTGGAGTGTATCCTGACTTTCTGTAAATACATTTAAAAACAAGAAAATGGCGCCATATGGGTTGCTTAATCTAAGGAATCTGAAATGATATATACTTTAACTTTTGATACTTAAGTATATTTTAGCAATTACATTTACTTTTAATAGCAAAGTATATTTAAAACCAAATACTTTTAGTAGTATTTTACTGGGTGACTTTCACTTTCACTTGAGTCATTTTCTATTAAGGTATCTTTACTTTTACGCTCCCGGATCCGGGTGTGAGAGTCACAAGAAGTTAAGGTATCTTTACTTTTACTCTCCCGGATCCGGGTGTGAGAGTCACAAGAAGTTAAGGTATCTTTACTTTTACTCTCCCGGATCCGGGTGTGAGAGGCACAAGAAGTTAAGGTATCTTTACTTTTACTCTCCCGGATCCGGTGTGAGAGTCACAAGAAGTTAAGGTATCTTTACTTTTACTCTCCCCGGATCCGGGTGTGAGAGTCACAAGAAGTTAAGGTATCTTTACTTTTACTCTCCCGGATCCGGTGTGAGAGTCACAAGAAGTTAAGGTATCTTTACTTTTACTCTCCCGGATCCGGGTGTGAGAGGCACAAGAAGTTAAGGTATCTTTACTTTTACTCTCCCGGATCCGGTGTAAGAAAGTCACAAGAAGTTAAGGTATCTTTACTTTTACTCTCCCGGATCCGGGTGTGAGAGGCACAAGAAGTTAAGGTATCTTTACTTTTACTCTCCCGGATCCGGGTGTGAGAGGCACAAGAAGTTAAGGTATCTTTACTTTTACTCTCCCGGATCCGGGTGTGAGAGTGAGTTAAGGTATCTTTACTTTTACTCTCCCGGATCCAGGTGTGAGGCACAAGAAGTTAAGGTATCTTTACTTTTACTCTCCCGGTCCGGGTGTGAGAGGCACAAGAAGTTAAGGTATCTTTACTTTTACTCTCCCGGATCCGGGTGTGAGAGGCACAAGAAGTTAAGGTATCTTTACTTTTACTCAAGTATGACAATTGGATACTTTTTCCACCACTGTAAGTTACATGTATCTCCAGGTGAGCCAGTGAGAGCTCGTGGCATTCCCTTTTCACTGTTTTCCCAGTACCTGAAAAGGTACCTGGACAGAACGCTATAGTCTATCTCCTTATTGCTGAGTACCAAGCAGATGTACCATCGGATGCCATTTATACAGTTTTTGGTATGGTAATTATTGGTAATTGGTGCACGCATGAATCTATGTTTAAACATCTAATAGCCCGGCCAACTCCTACAGTCCTTCATCAGGCCAAGCTGAGAAAAATGTGAAGCCAAGATCAGCAGAAAGAGATTTGCACATGCAATTTCTAAATGAACAACATGGGTGAAAGTGGATGGGTGCAGCGGGGTAGATGCTGGGGTTGGGTGGAGTATGAAGTGATGTTGTCCTCAAGCCCTGGCCAGTTGAAACACCTGAATCAGGCGCAGAGTTACAAGCCTATCAGGCCAAATTATAAGTAGCCCGGCCTCACCTTGTCCAAACTAGGCTATTGTAGATATGGGCCGGATTTGGGACATAATCATTTTGCTCTCTGGGTATGGTACACTTTGGTTTGTGGATGAGCTATTCTATACAAGTCTAGCCTCTAGCCATTTTCTTCCCGTCTGATTCAAGGAAAGCTATTAGAGGGGGGATAAAGCAATCTGAGCCCACAATGTTCGATTATATAACACTTGCATAGTGTTGGGTCTCACTGAGCGTTCCAGGGCCTTTGCTAATTAACTCTTCATGTGGAATGGATATAAAACAAAACCCAGCTTATTCACGCCCCTCCAGGGATCATGTCCCTCTGCACTTTATGAGACCAATCCATCTTGAGACGTGAGTTAGACCCCACTCTGAATCAGCACGGGAGACAGTGAGCCCATGTGACTCACTGGAAGCGCCCAGCCAGCTAGCATAGATCTGGAAGTGGTATGAAATGCATAAAGATCAGGGATAAAGAAGAAGTCGTGTCAGGAAGAAGGGAAAGATAAGGAGAGGTGTGGAGAATGTATTCATTGCCTGCCCTATATGATCTTTACCTCAGTTGAGCGGTGATGGTTGAATAGATCCACTATACACCTACATCAGAATACACCTACATCCACTATACACCTATAGATCAGAATTCCACAGCTCCACAGATGGAAGCTCTTTGGTTATAGATCAGAATTCCACAGCTCCACAGATGGAAGCTCTTTGGTTATAGAGCAGAATTCCACAGCTCCACAGATGGAAGCTCTTTGGTTATAGAGCAGAATTCCACAGCTCCACAGATGGAAGCTCTTTGGTTATAGAGCAGAATTCCACAGCTCCACAGATGGAAGCTCTTTGGTTATAGAGCAGAATTCCACAGCTCCACAGATGGAAGCTCTTTGGTTATAGAGCAGAATTCCACAGCTCCACAGATGGAAGCTCTTTGGTTATAGATCAGAATTCCACAGCTCCACAGATGGAAGCTCTTTGGTTATAGATCAGAATTCCACAGCTCCACAGATGGAAGCTCTTTGGTTATAGATCAGAATTCCACAGCTCCACAGATGGAAGCTCTTTGGTTATAGATCAGAATTCCACAGCTCCACAGATGGAAGCTCTTTGGTTATAGAGCAGAATTCCACAGCTCCACAGATGGAAGCTCTTTGGTTATAGATCAGAATTCCACAGCTCCACAGATGGAAGCTCTTTGGTTATAGAGCAGAATTCCACAGCTCCACAGATGGAAGCTCTTTGGTTATAGAGCAGAATTCCACAGCTCCACAGATGGAAGCTCTTTGGTTATAGATCAGAATTCCACAGCTCCACAGATGGAAGCTCTTTGGTTATAGAGCAGAATTCCACAGCTCCACAGATGGAAGCTCTTTGGTTATAGATCAGAATTCCACAGCTCCACAGATGGAAGCTCTTTGGTTATAGAGCAGAATTCCACAGCTCCACAGATGGAAGCTCTTTGGTTATAGAGCAGAATTCCACAGCTCCACAGATTATTGTTGGATTTCTATTTGCCATATATTTTTCAACTGTGCTGAACCTTTCAATTTTGATTTAACAAGAAAATCTAACCAATCACGTATAATGCCAACAAACTACTTCCTCTACGATGCAAATATTACATTTGAAAACTGGATGAGAAAACCAGTAATTCCACTGATTTTACAGATACTCCGGTAATGTAGTCTGTTTATTTTAAAGGGACACATTATTTCAAGCATGTCTCATTGCACATCTGAAGCAGATTTCATTTAGCTGAAGAACCACGAGACAATTTCTGTTTATGGTTTGAGAGAGGTGTGTATAATGTGGTGTATCGGGAAGACTTGCAGTAAGTCAGTGTGAGTCATTGAGCCTTTATCACAATTATTACAGTGTGTGACAAATATGGTGAAGTGCAAATTAGCCTCCAATGGAAATGCCTCCAATTGTCATGGATCCCCCTGATACTGCTGCTCATTCAGTTCACCAGCTGGATACTGCTGCTCATTTGTTCACCAGCTGGATACTGCTGCTCATTCAGTTCACCAGCTGGATACTGCTGCTCATTCCATTCACCAGCTGGATACTGCTGCTCATTCTGTTCACCAGCTGGATACTGCTGCTCATTCTGTTCACCAGCTGGATACTGCTGCTCATTCTGTTCACCAGCTGGATACTGCTGCTCATTCTGTTCACCAGCTGGATACTGCTGCTCATTCTGTTCACCAGCTGGGTACTGCTGCTCATTCTGTTCACCAGCTGGGTACTGCTGCTCATTCTGTTCACCAGCTCTGTACTGCTGCTCATTCTGTTCACCAGCTGGGTACTGCTGCTCATTCTGTTCACCAGCTGGGTACTGCTACTCATTCTGTTCACCAGCTGTACTGCTGCTCATTCCATTCACCAGCTCTGTACTGCTGCTCATTCTGTTCACCAGCTCTGTACTGCTGCTCATTCTGTTCACCAGCTGGGTACTGCTGCTCATTCTGTTCACCAGCTGGGTACTGCTGCTCATTCCATTCACCATCTCTGTACTGCTGCTCATTCTGTTCACCAGCTCTGTACTGCTGCTCATTCTGTTCACCAGCTGGGTACTGCTGCTCATTCTGTTCACCAGCTGGGTACTGCTGCTCATTCCATTCACCAGCTCTGTACTGCTGCTCATTCTGTTCACCAGCTGGATACTGCTGCTCATTCTGTTCACCAGCTGGGTACTGCTGCTCATTCTGTTCACCAGCTGGATACTGCTGCTCATTCTGTTCACCAGCTGGGTACTGCTGCTCATTCTGTTCACCAGCTGGATACTGTTGCTCATTCTGTTCACCATCTGGGTACTGCTGCTGATTCTGTTCACCAGCTGGATACTGCTGCTCATTCTGTTCACCATCTGGGTACTGCTGCTCATTCCATTCACCAGCTCTGTACTGCTGCTCATTCTGTTCACCAGCTGGATACTGCTGCTCATTCTGTTCACCAGCTGGATACTGCTGCTCATTCTGTTCACCAGCTGGGTACTGCTGCTCATTCTGTTCACCAGCTGGATACTGCTGCTGATTCTGTTCACCAGCTGGATACTGTTGCTCATTCTGTTCACCATCTGGGTACTGCTGCTGATTCTGTTCACCAGCTGGATACTGCTGCTCATTCTGTTCACCATCTGGGTACTGCTGCTCATTCCATTCACCAGCTCTGTACTGCTGCTCATTCTGTTCACCATCTGGGTACTGCTGCTCATTCTGTTCACCAGCTGGGTACTGCTGCTCATTCTGTTCACCAGCTCTGTACTGCTGCTGATTCTGTTCATCAGCTGGATACTGCTGCTCATTCTGTTCACCAGCTGGGTACTGCTGCTCATTCTGTTCACCAGCTGGATACTGCTGCTCATTCTGTTCACCAGCTGGGTACTGCTGCTCATTCTGTTCACCAGCTGGATACTGCTGCTCATTCTGTTCACCAGCTCTGTACTGCTGCTCATTCCATTCACCAGCTGGGTACTGCTGCTCATTCAGTTCACCAGCTGGATACTGCTGCTCATTCTGTTCACCAGCTGGCTGCTGCTCATTCTGTTCACCAGCTGGATACTGCTGCTCATTCTGTTCACCAGCTCTGTACTGCTGCTCATTCCATTCACCAGCTGGATACTGCTGCTCATTCCATTCACCAGCTGGATACTGCTGCTCATTCTGTTCACCAGCTCTGTACTGCTGCTCATTCCATTCACCAGCTGGGTACTGCTGCTCATTCAGTTCGCCATCTGGGTACTGCTGCTCATTCCATTCACCATCTGGGTACTGCTGCTCATTCCATTCACCAGCTGGGTACTGCTGCTCATTCTGTTCACCAGCTGGGTACTGCTGCTCATTCCATTCACCAGCTCTGTACTGCTGCTCATTCTGTTCACCAGCTCTGTACTGCTGCTCATTCCATTCACCAGCTGGATACTGCTGCTCATTCTGTTCACCAGCTGGGTACTGCTGCTCATTCTGTTCACCAGCTGGGTACTGCTGCTCATTCTGTTCACCAGCTGGGTACTGCTGCTCATTCCATTCACCAGCTCTGTACTGCTGCTCATTCTGTTCACCAGCTGGGTACTGCTGCTCATTCTGTTCACCAGCTGGATACTGCTGCTCATTCTGTTCACCAGCTGGATACTGCTGCTCATTCTGTTCACCAGCTGGGTACTGCTGCTCATTCTGTTCACCAGCTGGATACTGCTGCTCATTCTGTTCACCAGCTGGGTACTGCTGCTCATTCTGTTCACCAGCTGGATACTGTTGCTCATTCTGTTCACCATCTGGGTACTGCTGCTGATTCTGTTCACCAGCTGGATACTGCTGCTCATTCTGTTCACCATCTGGGTACTGCTGCTCATTCCATTCACCAGCTCTGTACTGCTGCTCATTCTGTTCACCAGCTGGATACTGCTGCTCATTCTGTTCACCAGCTGGATACTGCTGCTCATTCTGTTCACCAGCTGGGTACTGCTGCTCATTCTGTTCACCAGCTGGATACTGCTGCTGATTCTGTTCACCAGCTGGATACTGTTGCTCATTCTGTTCACCATCTGGGCACTGCTGCTGATTCTGTTCACCAGCTGGATACTGCTGCTCATTCTGTTCACCATCTGGGTACTGCTGCTCATTCCATTCACCAGCTCTGTACTGCTGCTCATTCTGTTCACCATCTGGGTACTGCTGCTCATTCTGTTCACCAGCTGGGTACTGCTGCTCATTCTGTTCACCAGCTCTGTACTGCTGCTGATTCTGTTCATCAGCTGGATACTGCTGCTCATTCTGTTCACCAGCTGGGTACTGCTGCTCATTCTGTTCACCAGCTGGATACTGCTGCTCATTCTGTTCACCAGCTGGGTACTGCTGCTCATTCCATTCACCAGCTGGATACTGCTGCTCATTCTGTTCACCAGCTCTGTACTGCTGCTCATTCCATTCACCAGCTGGGTACTGCTGCTCATTCAGTTCACCAGCTGGATACTGCTGCTCATTCTGTTCACCAGCTGGATACTGCTGCTCATTCTGTTCACCAGCTGGATACTGCTGCTCATTCTGTTCACCAGCTCTGTACTGCTGCTCATTCCATTCACCAGCTGGATACTGCTGCTCATTCCATTCACCAGCTGGATACTGCTGCTCATTCTGTTCACCAGCTCTGTACTGCTGCTCATTCCATTCACCAGCTGGGTACTGCTGCTCATTCAGTTCACCATCTGGGTACTGCTGCTCATTCCATTCACCATCTGGGTACTGCTGCTCATTCCATTCACCAGCTGGGTACTGCTGCTCATTCTGTTCACCAGCTGGGTACTGCTGCTCATTCCATTCACCAGCTCTGTACTGCTGCTCATTCTGTTCACCAGCTCTGTACTGCTGCTCATTCCATTCACCAGCTGGATACTGCTGCTCATTCTGTTCACCAGCTGGGTACTGCTGCTCATTCTGTTCACCAGCTGGGTACTGCTGCTCATTCTGTTCACCAGCTGGGTACTGCTGCTCATTCTGTTCACCAGCTGGATACTGTTGCTCATTCTGTTCACCAGCTGGATACTGCTGCTCATTCAGTTCACCAGCTGGATACTGCTGCTCATTCTGTTCACCAGCTGGATACTGCTGCTCATTCTGTTCACCAGCTCTGTACTGCTGCTCATTCCATTCACCAGCTGGGTACTGCTGCTCATTCAGTTCACCAGCTGGATACTGCTGCTCATTCTGTTCACCAGCTGGATACTGCTGCTCATTCAGTTCACCAGCTGGATACTGCTGCTCATTCTGTTCACCAGCTGGATACTGCTGCTCATTCTGTTCACCAGCTGGATACTGCTGCTCATTCTGTTCACCAGCTCTGTACTGCTGCTCATTCCATTCACCAGCTGGGTACTGCTGCTCATTCTGTTCACCAGCTGGATACTGCTGCTCATTCTGTTCACCAGCTGGGTACTGCTGCTCATTCTGTTCACCAGCTGGATACTGCTGCTCATTCTGTTCACCAGCTGGGTACTGCTGCTCATTCTGTTCACCAGCTGGGTAAAGCTGCTCATTCCATTCACCATCTGGGTACTGCTGCTCATTCTGTTCACCAGCTGGATACTGCTGCTCATTCTGTTCACCAGCTCTGTACTGCTGCTCATTCCATTCACCAGCTGGGTACTGCTGCTCATTCAGTTCACCATCTGGGTACTGCTGCTCATTCCATTCACCATCTGGGTACTGCTGCTCATTCCATTCACCAGCTGGGTACTGCTGCTCATTCTGTTCACCAGCTGGGTACTGCTGCTCATTCCATTCACCAGCTCTGTACTGCTGCTCATTCTGTTCACCATCTCTGTACTGCTGCTCATTCCATTCACCAGCTGGATACTGCTGCTCATTCTGTTCACCAGCTGGGTACTGCTGCTCATTCTGTTCACCAGCTGGGTACTGCTGCTCATTCTGTTCACC
Organism: Oncorhynchus gorbuscha; assembly: GCF_021184085.1. Taxonomy (NCBI): domain Eukaryota; kingdom Metazoa; phylum Chordata; class Actinopteri; order Salmoniformes; family Salmonidae; genus Oncorhynchus; species Oncorhynchus gorbuscha. Next base: position 20,433 of record NW_025748747.1, read on the forward strand.
AGCTGGGTACTGCTGCTCATTCTGTTCACCAGCTGGATACTGTTGCTCATTCTGTTCACCAGCTGGATACTGCTGCTCATTCAGTTCACCAGCTGGATACTGCTGCTCATTCTGTTCACCAGCTGGATACTGCTGCTCATTCTGTTCACCAGCTCTGTACTGCTGCTCATTCCATTCACCAGCTGGGTACTGCTGCTCATTCAGTTCACCAGCTGGATACTGCTGCTCATTCTGTTCACCAGCTGGATACTGCTGCTCATTCAGTTCACCAGCTGGATACTGCTGCTCATTCTGTTCACCAGCTGGATACTGCTGCTCATTCTGTTCACCAGCTGGATACTGCTGCTCATTCTGTTCACCAGCTCTGTACTGCTGCTCATTCCATTCACCAGCTGGGTACTGCTGCTCATTCAGTTCACCAGCTGGATACTGCTGCTCATTCTGTTCACCAGCTGGATACTGCTGCTCATTCTGTTCACCAGCTGGATACTGCTGCTCATTCTGTTCACCAGCTGGGTACTGCTGCTCATTCTGTTCACCAGCTCTGTACTGCTGCTCATTCCATTCACCATCTGGGTACTGCTGCTCATTCTGTTCACCAGCTGGATACTGCTGCTCATTCTGTTCACCAGCTCTGTACTGCTGCTCATTCCATTCACCAGCTGGGTACTGCTGCTCATTCAGTTCACCATCTGGGTACTGCTGCTCATTCCATTCACCATCTGGGTACTGCTGCTCATTCCATTCACCAGCTGGGTACTGCTGCTCATTCTGTTCACCAGCTGGGTACTGCTGCTCATTCCATTCACAAGCTGGGTACTGCTGCTCATTCTGTTCACCAGCTGGGTACTGCTGCTCATTCCATTCACCAGCTGGGTACTGCTGCTCATTACATTCACCAGCTGGGTACTGCTGCTCATTCCATTCACCAGCTGGGTACTGCTGCTCATTCCATTCACCAGCTGGGTACTGCTGCTCATTCAGTTCACCAGCTGGGTACTGCTGCTCATTCCATTCACCAGCTGGGTACTGCTGCTCATTCCATTCACCAGCTGGGTACTGCTGCTCATTCCATTCACCAGCTGGGTACTGCTGCTCATTCTGTCCGCTGGTCTTGTGAGTACCTGTGCTCTGTTTTATTCAGGTTTTTGGTGCTACGTGTATTTTTGTGCACTTGTTATTACGGGTCTCGTCTCGTGAATTATTTAGAGGTTTACACCTCACTCTTTTGTTTTGGGTAGTCAATTAAAACTCCTGTTACTTATTGCTGTGCCTGGTTCCCATCCTTTTGCAACGTGACACCAATCCTGTGTCAGGAGGCAGAGCTTAAAAATGATGTTGGGTACTAAATCAAAGCTGCTCTGTACTAAACCTAGAAATGCTTATTTTTAAATTGTGATTGATATGACAAGGCCTGGGAACAAAAGGAGGCAAATCAAAACTAATTTAAATAATTCATATTTTAAGCAGGAAGAATTTTGCTTTTCAATGAATGTGCACTGTCGTAAGGGTTTCACTGAATTCCAATTCTACATGTACTGTACCCTTTCATACCTGTCAACTACAGGACACCTCCACGGCTATTAAACCAGCAGAGAATAGCAGAGGTCTTCTGAGGTGAAACACAAACAATGTATAAGACATGCAGTGTCTCCCTGAATGCCTGTCTGTTGAATTTGATGTGTTAGGTAGACTAAATATTGCAGCAGTCAATTTCAAGGCAATTCTGTATTGTAATGGGACAGGTAATCAGGTCAGTGGCTCAGTAATGGCACTGGAAAGTACACACAATCGGAAGATACAGCCCTGGAGGTCATGTGTTCCTACCCGGCAACAGGCCTGTGGAGCGTGGTTAGATACAGCCCTGGAGGTCGTGTGTTCCTACCCTTCAACAGGCCTGTGGAGCGTGGTTAGATACAGCCCTGGAGGTCGTGTGTTCCTACCCTTCAACAGGCCTGTGGAGCGTGGTTAGATACAGCCCTGGAGGTCGTGTGTTCCTACCCGACAACAGGCCTGTGGAGCGTGGTTAGATACAGCCCTGGAGGTCATGTGTTCCTACCCGGCAACAGGCCTGTGGAGCGTGGTTAGATACAGCCCTGGAGGTCGTGTGTTCCTACCCTTCAACAGGCCTGTGGAGCGTGGTTAGATACAGCCCTGGAGGTCGTGTGTTCCTACCCGACAACAGGCCTGTGGAGCGTGGTTAGATACAGCTCTGGAGGTCATGTGTTCCTACCCGGCAACAGGCCTGTGGAGCGTGGTTAGATACAGCCCTGGAGGTCGTGTGTTCCTACCCGGCAACAGGCCTGTGGAGCGTGGTTAGATACAGCCCTGGAGGTCATGTGTTCCTACCCGGCAACAGGCCTGTGGAGCGTGGTTAGATGGAGCCCTGGAGGTCATGTGTTCCTACCCGGCAACAGGCCTGTGGAGCGTGGTTAGATACAGCCCTGGAGGTCATGTGTTCCTACCCGGCAACAGGCCTGTGGAGCGTGGTTAGATGGAGCCCTGGAGGTCATGTGTTCCTACCCTTCAACAGGCCTATGGAGCGTGGTTAGATACAGCCCTGGAGGTCATGTGTTCCTACCCTTCAACAGGCCTGTGGAGCGTGGTTAGATGGAGCCCTGGGTCATGTGTTCCTACCCGGAAACAGGCCTGTGGAACGTGGTTAGATACAGCCCTGGAGGTCATATGTTCCTACCCGGCAACAGGCCTGTGGAGAGTGGTTAGATGGAACCCTGGAGGTCATGTGTTCCTACCCGGCAACAGGCCTGTGGAGCGTGGTTAGATACAGCCCTGGAGGTCATGTGTTCCTACCGGGCAACAGGCCTGTGGAGCGTGGTTAGATGGAGCCCTGAAGGTCATGTGTTCCTACCCGGCAACAGGCCTGTGGAGAGTGGTCAGTGACTATCCGCAACACAGGTGTGTGTATCCAGCAACACAAGTTTGTAAGGCAATTTAGTTTCCCACCGATAGTAGAACGGCAGATACCCAAGTTAAAATAGCAGCACTCTGTCAAAACTCTGTGAGTGCCGCTGCCAAAAAAAGAGCATGTCTCCCTGTCAGCCTAGTATTAGCGATGTCTCCTGTCAGCCTTGGTAGTATTAGAGAGAGCGATGTCTCCCTGTCAGCCTTGGTAGTATTATGCGGCGAGAGAGCGATGTCTCCCTGTCAGCCTTGGTAGTATTATGCGGTGAGAGAGAGCGATGTCTCCTGTCAGCCTTGGTAGTATTATGCGGTGACAGAGAGCGATGTCTCCTGTCAGCCTTGGTAGTATTATGCGTGTCTCCTGTCAGCCTTGGTAGTATTATACGGCGAGAGGGCGATGTCTCCCTGTCAGCCTTGGTAGTATTATGCGGTATGTCTCCCTGTCAGCCTTGGTAGTATTATGCGTGGTAGCGATGTCTCCCTGTCAGCCCTGTATTATACGGCGAGAGAGAGCGATGTCTCCCTGTCAGCCTTGGTAGTGAGAGAGAGCGATGTCTCCTGTCAGCCTTGGTAGTATTATACATTTGAGAGAGAGCGATGTCTCCCTGTCAGCCTTGGTAGTATTATGCGGTGACAGAGAGCGATGTCTCCCTGTCAGCCTTGGTTATGCGGCGAGAGAAGCGATGTCTCCCTGTCAGCCTTGGTAGTATTATACGTGAGAGAGAGCGATGTCTCCTGTCAGCCTTGGTAGTATTATACGGTGAGAGAGAGCGATGTCTCCTGTCAGCCTTGGTAGTATTAACGGTGACAGAGAGCGATGTCTCCCTGTCAGCCTTGGTAGTATTATGCGGCGAGAGAGAGCGATGTCTCCCTGTCAGCCTTGGTAGTATTATACGGCGAGAGAGAGCGATGTCTCCCTGTCAGCCTTGGTAATTATACGGCGAGAGAGAGCGATGTCTCCCTGTCAGCCTTGGTAGTATTATGCGGTGACAGAGAGCGATGTCTCCTGTCAGCCTTGGTAGTATTATGCCGAGAGAGAGCGATGTCTCCCTGTCAGCCTTGGTAGTATTATACGGCGAGAGATACGGCGATGTCTCCCTGTCAGCCTTGGTAGTATTATACGGCGAGAGAGAGCGATGTCTCCCTGTCAGCCTTGGTAGTATTATGCGGTGAGAGAGAGCGATGTCTCCTGTCAGCCTTGGGTATTATACGGCGAGAGAGAGCGATGTCTCCCTGTCAGCCTTGGTAGTATTATGCGGCGAAAGAGAGCGATGTCTCCCTGTCAGCCTTGGTAGTATTATACGGCGAGAGAGAGCGATGTCTCCTGTCAGCCTTGGTAGTATTATGCGGTGTGGAGCGTGTCTCCCTGTCAGCCTTGAGTAGTATTATGCGGTGACAGAGAGCGATGTCTCCCTGTCAGCCTTAGTATTATGCGGTGACAGAGAGCGATGTCTCCCTGTCAGCCTTGGTGTATGCTGGCAGAGAGCGATGTCTCCCTGTCAGCCTTGGTAGTATATGCGGCGAGAGAGAGCGATGTCTCCCTGTCAGCCTTGGTAGTATTATGCGGTGACAGAGAGCGATGTCTCCCTGTCAGCCTTGGTAGTATTATGCGGTGACAGGCGATGTCTCCCTGTCAGCCTTGGTAGTATTATACGGCGAGAGAGCGATGTCTCCCTGTCAGCCTTGGTAGTATTATGCGGTGACAGAGCGATGTCTCCCTGTCAGCCTTGGTAGTATTATGCGGTTCAGCGATGTCTCCTGTCAGCCTTGGTAGTATTATGCGGCGAGAGAGAGCGATGTCTCCTGTCAGCCTTGGTAGTATTATACGGCGAGAGAGGCGATGTCTCCCTGTCAGCCTTGGTAGTATTATACGGCGAGAGAGAGCGATGTCTCCTGTCAGCCTTGGTAGTATTATGCGGTGACAGAGAGCCATGTCTCCCTGTCAGCCTTGGTAGTATTAGAGAGCGATGTCTCCCTGTCAGCCTTGGTAGTATTATACGGCGAGAGAGAGCGATGTCTCCCTGTCAGCCTTGGTAGTATTATGCGGTGACAGAGAGCGATGTCTCCCTGTCAGCCTTGGTAGTATTATGCGGTGACAGAGAGCGATGTCTCCCTGTCAGCCTTGGTAGTATTATGCGGCGAGAGAGAGCGATGTCTCCCTGTCAGCCTTGGTAGTATTATACGGCGAGAGAAGCGATGTCTCCTGTCAGCCTTGGTAGTATTAGAGAGAGCGATGTCTCCCTGTCAGCCTTGGTAGTATGCGGTGACAGGCGATGTCTCCCTGTCAGCCTTGGTAGTACTCTTATGCGGCCGAGAGAGAGCGATGTCTCCCTGTCAGCCTTGGTAGTATTATACGGCGAGAGAGAGCGATGTCTCCCTGTCAGCCTTGGTAGTATTATACGGCGAGAGAGAGCGATGTCTCCCTGTCAGCCTTGGTAGTATTATACGGCGAGAGAGAGCGATGTCTCCCTGTCAGCCTTGGTAGTATTATACGGTGAGAGAGAGAGCGATGTCTCCCTGTCAGCCTTGGTAGTATTATATGTCTCCCTGTCAGCCTTGGCGAGAGAGAGCGATGTCTCCCTGTCAGCCTTGGTAGTATTATACGGCGAGAGAGAGCGATGTCTCCCTGTCAGCCTTGGTAGTATTATACGGTGACAGAGAGCGATGTCTCCCTGTCAGAGTATTATGCGGTGACAGAGAGCGATGTCTCCTGTCAGCCTTGGTAGTATTATGCGGTGACAGAGAGCGATGTCTCCTGTCAGCCTTGGTAGTATTATGCGGTTGTCTCCCTGTCAGCCTTGGTAGTATTATACGGCGAGAGAGAGCGATGTCTCCCTGTCAGCCTTGGTAGTATTATGCGGTGACAGAGAGCGATGTCTCCTGTCAGCCTTGGTAGTATTATGCGGAAAAGAGAGCGATGTCTCCCTGTCAGCCTTGGTAGTATTATGCGGTGACAGAGCGATGTCTCCTGTCAGCCTTGGTAGTATTATGCGGCGAGAGAGCGATGTCTCCCTGTCAGCCTTGGTAGTATTATGCGGCGAGAGAGAGAGCGATGTCTCCCTGTCAGCCTTGGTAGTATTATGCGGCGAGAGAGCGATGTCTCCCTGTCAGCCTTGGTAGTATTATGCGGCGAGAGAGAGCGATGTCTCCTGTCAGCCTTGGTAGTATTATACGGTGAGAGAGAGCGATGTCTCCCTGTCAGCCTTGGTAGTATTATACGGCGAGAGAGAGCGATGTCTCCTGTCAGCCTTGGTAGTATTATACGGCGAGAGAGAGCGATGTCTCCCTGTCAGCCTTGGTAGTATTATGCGGCGAGAGAGAGCGATGTCTCCCTGTCAGCCTTGGTAGTATTATACGGCGAGAGAGCGATGTCTCCTGTCAGCCTTGGTAGTATTATGCGGCGAGAGAGAGCGATGTCTCCCTGTCAGCCTTGGTAGTATTATGCGGCGAGAGAGAGCGATGTCTCCTGTCAGCCTTGGTAGTATTATGCGGAGAGAGCGATGTCTCCCTGTCAGCCTTGGTAGTATTATACGGCGAGAGAGAGCGATGTCTCCCTGTCAGCCTTGGTAGTATTATGCGGCGAGAGAGAGGGCTGAAATATTACGCTGGCTCCATCCACAAGTTGAATGTGATTTGGACTGCCCTAATATATCGTTGCATGGCTGCCAGAACCCCATCGCCATGCTCTGGTCATTCATTCACAGCAACCACTCTAGTCAACACTGGAAACCTTAAAGCGGCAATCAGCAGTAGAAACAATAACAAAGTGGCCTCCCCGCCCCTGGTTAGGTAAAAGCAGAGCGATGTGGCTGGAGAAATGGAAGCACTCTCAAATTCATAGCCAGAACTATGGATACAAGTACTGACCATCCTTGATACAGTATGTGTCTATACAACATTTCTATACATATATATTGTTTACAAACATTGGAATAAAACAAGCTTATGTTTTGGGTTCTGATGGGGTACGACAGTTGAATTAAGCTCCTGAGGAATTTACAAGTTATATTCTTCAAGAATCAATGGGTACATATAACTCATTTATAAGTTCTATTCTTCAAGAATCAATGGGTACATATTCCTCATTTACAAGTTATATTCTTCAAGAATCAATGGGTACATATTCCTCATTTGTAAGTCCAAAAACAGATGTAGCAGCAGCTGATTTGGCCCTTTTAACACCAAGAAGACTGCAGGTGCCTGCAGCCAAAGAGCTGACTGGACATTGAATTGGAGTGCTTCATAAATTGGGGGATTCTGACTCGCTGTACATGTGCAGTATTTCGCAAGTAACTGTAAATGTTCACACCAGTGGTGAAGCCATTATTGCAGAATCTCTCATGAATTTTTTATGTCCCATGGAGCCCTATTATATCAATTGTTTTTTCACAGCAATAGCTAGACTTACCTCGTCCTCTGCATAATGAATGGCTTAGAATCACACTAGTGTGTAGGCCATACCTTCGAGTTCAAGTCCTCAGGATCTTGTACCAATACCATTGCTGCAAACAAACAAACGGTGTCCATGGGGATCATGAGGGCTTAGTTCCTGTATGTGAAGGTTTGAGGTAGCGGCTACTGCGGCGCTGCAGGGCCCTCCTGAAGTCCTGCCAATCATACACAGGTAGAGCTGATGATGATCAAACAATTAGATGGGAAATAATCTGTCATGGTACAGTAACTGTTCTGACCTGACAGTCCTGCAGACCCCACTGCCTGGTGACAGTCCTGCAGACCCCACTGCCTGGTGACAGTCCTGCAGACTCCACTGCCTGGTGACAGTCCTGTAGACCCCACTGCCTGGTGACAGTCCTGCAGACCCCACTGCCTGGTGACAGTCCTGCAGACTCCACTGCCTGGTGACAGTCCTGCAGACCCCACTGCCTGGTGACAGTCCTGTAGACCCCACTGCCTGGTGACTCCCCTGACAGTCCTGCAGACTCCACTGCCTGGTGACAGTCCTGTAGACCCCACTGCCTGGTGACAGTCCTATAGACTCCACTGCCTGGTGACAGTCCTGCAGACCCCACTGCCTGGTGACAGTCCTGCAGACCCCACTGCCTGGTGACAGTCCTGCAGACCCCACTGCCTGGTGACAGTCCTGTAGACTCCACTGCCTGGTGACAGTCCTGCAGACTCCACTGCCTGGTGACAGTCCTGACAGTCCTGCAGACCCCGCTGCCTGGTGACAGTCCTGTAGACCCCACTGCCTGGTGACAGTCCTGCAGACCCCACTGCCTGGTGACTCCCCTGACAGTCCTGCAGACCCCGCTGCCTGGTGACAGTCCTGCAGACTCCACTGCCTGGTGACTCCCCTGACAGTCCTGCAGACCCCGCTGCCTGGTGACAGTCCTGTAGACCCCACTGCCTGGTGACAGTCCTGCAGACCCCACTGCCTGGTGACAGTCCTGTAGACCCCACTGCCTGGTGACAGTCCTGCAGACCCCACTGCCTGGTGACAGTCCTGCAGACTCCACTGCCTGGTGACTCCCCTGACAGTCCTGCAGACCCCGCTGCCTGGTGACAGTCCTGCAGACTCCACTGCCTGGTGACTCCCCTGACAGTCCTGCAGACCCCGCTGCCTGGTGACTCCCTGACAGTCCTGCAGACCCCGCTGCCTGGTGACTCCCCTGACAGTCCTGCAGACCCCGCTGCCTGGTGACTCCCTGACAGTCCTGCAGGCCCCGCTGCCTGGTGACTCCCCTGACAGTACTGCAGACCCCTCTGCCTGGTGACAGTCCTGCAGACTCCACTGCCTGGTGACTCCCTGACAGTCCTGCAGACCCCGCTGCCTGGTGACAGTCCTGCAGACTCCACTGCCTGGTGACTCCCCTGACAGTCCTGCAGACCCCGCTGCCTGGTGACAGTCCTGCAGACTCCACTGCCTGGTGACTCCCTGACAGTCCTGCAGACCCCGCTGCCTGGTGACAGTCCTGCAGACTCCACTGCCTGGTGACTCCCCTGACAGTCCTGCAGACCCCGCTGTCTGGTGACAGTCCTGCAGACTCCACTGCCTGGTGACTCCCCTGACAGTCCTGCAGACCCCGCTGCCTGGTGACAGTCCTGCAGACTCCACTGCCTGGTGACTCCCCTGACAGTCCTGCAGACCCCGCTGCCTGGTGACTCCCCTGACAGTCCTGCAGACCCCGCTGCCTGGTGACTCCCCTGACAGTACTGCAGACCCCTCTGCCTGGTGACAGTCCTGCAGACTCCACTGCCTGGTGACTCCCTGACAGTCCTGCAGACCCCGCTGCCTGGTGACTCCCCTGACAGTACTGTAGACCCTCTGCCTGGTGACTCCCCTGACAGTACTGCAGACCCCGCTGCCTGGTGACTCCCCTGACAGTCCTGCAGACCCCGCTGCCTGGTGACTCCCTGACAGTCCTGCAGACCCCTCTGCCTGGTGACTCCTCTGACAGTACTGCAGACCCCACTGCCTGGTAACAGTCCTGCAGACCCCACTGCCTGGTGACAGTACTGCAGACCCCACTGCCTGGTGACAGTCCTGCAGACCCCACTGCCTGGTGACAGTCCTGCAGACCCCACTGCCTGGTGACAGTCCTGCAGACTCCACTGCCTGGTGACAGTACTGCAGACCCCACTGCCTGGTGACAGTCCTGCAGACCCCACTGCCTGGTGACAGTCCTACAGACCCCACTGCCTGGTGACAGTCCTGCAGACCCCACTGCCAGGTGACAGTCCTGCAGACCCCACTGCCTGGTGACTCCCCTGACAGTCCTGCAGACCCCACTGCCTGGTGACAGTCCTGCAGACCCCACTGCCTGGTGACAGTCCTGCAGACCCCACTGCCTGGTGACAGTCCAGCAGGACCCCACTGCCTGGTGACTCACTTGTACCCTTTTCACACTACCACACGTGCTGGGTTGGTTATTTTCTTTTCACATTGGTCCTTTTACACACAGTTCCAGCAACTGTGGTGGATGTGTAACCAGACCGCTGAGCATAGACCAGGTTGGTTTGGCTCAGCTTGGTTTGCTCACTCAGTGTGAAAACACCTAGGTTCCCTGTTTCTAAATCCATTCCCGGGGGACTTAGATATTGCATATTCTTGATCTTTCCCAGCATTAACAGCCCAGCACTAACAGCCCAACACTAACAGCCCATCACTAACAGCCCAGCACTAACAACCCAACACTAACAGCCCAGCACTAACAGCCCAGCACTAACAGCCCAACACTAACAGCCCATCACTAACAGCCCATCACTAACAGCCCAGCACTAACAGCCCAAACACTAACAGCCCATCACTAACAGCCCAACACTGCAAGCCCAACACTAACAGCCCAGCACTAACAACCCAACACTAACAGCCCCAGCACTAACAACCCAACACTAACAGCCCAGCACTAACAGCCCAGCACTAACAGCAACACTAACAACACTAACAGCCCATCACTAACAGCCCAACACTAACAGCCCAACACTAACAGCCCATCACTAACAGCCCATCACTAACAGCCCAACACTAACAGCCCAACACTAACAGCCTCACTAACAGCCCAACACTAACAGCCCAACACTAACAGCCCAACACTAACAGCCCATCACTAACAGCCCATCACTAACAGCCCAACACTAACAGCCCAGCACTAACAGCCCAGCACTAACAGACCCAGCACTAACAGCCCAACACTACCAGCCCAGCACTAACAACCCAGCACTAACAGCCCAGCACTAACAGCCCAGCACTAACAGCCCAGGACTAACAGAACTCAGCACTAACAACCCAGCACTAACAGCCCAGCACTAACAGAACTCAGCACTAACAGCCCAGCACTAACAGAACTCAGCACTAACAGCCCAGCACTAACAGCCCAGCACTAACAGAACTCAGCACTAACAGCCCAGCACTAACAGAACCCAGCACTAACAGAACTCAGCACTAACA
>NW_025748748.1:0-31207 GCF_021184085.1 Oncorhynchus gorbuscha
TGTAAACTAGCAGCAAAATAGGATAAATTATAGAATTGTTATAGCTAGGGAATCTTGACCCTGCGATCTCTGATCAAAATAGTCACTAGACCAGTACATTGTAATATAAGAATATCATAAAGACAGAGTAAACTCTCAGAATATCATAAAGACAGAGTAAACTCTCAGAATATCGTAAAGACAGAGTAAACTCTCAGAATATCGTAAAGACAGAGTAAACTCTCAGAATATCGTAAAGACAGAGTAAACTCTCAGAATATCGTAAAGACAAATTAAACCACATTAAAAGATAAAGATACATTGAGGAATGAGAATGTGTCTCAAATGGCACCTCACTATCTCAAGGCCCTGGTCTAAAGTAGTGCACTACATAGGGAATAGGGTCTAAAGTAGTGCACTACATAGGGAATAGGGTCTAAAGTAGTGCACTACACAGGGAATAGGGTCTAAAGTAGTGCACTACATAGGAATAGGGTCTAAAGTAGCACTACATAGGAATAGGGTCTAAAGTAGTGCACCCACACAGGAACAGGGTCCAAAGTAGCACTACATAGGAACGAATAGGGCTCTGGTCTAAAGTAGTGCACCACATAGGAATTCCATAGGGCTTCTGGTCTAAAGCAGTGCACTACATAGGAATAGGGCCCTGGTCTAAAGTAGCACTACATAGGAATAGGGTCTAAATAGGGCACCACACAGGAATGGTCTAAAGTAGTGCACTAGGTAGGAATAGGGTCTAAAGTAGTGCACTAGATAGGAATAGGTCTAAAGTAGTTGCACTACATAGGAATAGGTCTAAAGTAGTGCACTACATAGGGAATAGGGTCTAAAGTAGTGCACTACACAGGGAATAGGGTCTAAAGTAGTGCACTACATAGGGAATAGTTTGCCATTTGGGACACAGAAATCAGATGCTGGTGTTCTCCACCTCATATTCCGAAAGAGTCTGCTGTCTACATTGCATTACAACATGTTATAATTCCCCAAAACATAGTTGAATCTAGGGAACATTTGTCATTTAGCAGACGCTCTTATCCAGAGCGACTTACAGGAGCAATTAGGGTTAAGTGCCTTGCTCAAGAGCACACGGACAGATGTCGTGTAATTTGGAACATAGCCACTGTAAAGAGAGAGAACTGCCTCTGTCTGTGATATTGACAACTGCAGTATTGCTTCCATTGATTGGGTGGTCACACAGCCCACTGGGACACAGACACTCTGTTCACCTTTATCAAAGCCCATAGGGAATAGAGTGCCATCTGGGACACAGACACTGTAAAGGAGAACTGCCACTGTCTGTTCACCTTTTATCAAAGCCCATAGGGAATAGATGCCATCTGGGACACAGACACTGTAAAGAGAGAACTGCCACTGTCTGTTCACCCTTTTATCAAAGCCCATAGGGAATAGAGTGCCATTTGAGACTGGTAAAAAGAGACCACAACATGTAAGCCTACAGTTTATAAGCATAGATTAGCCTGTCAGCCTGTATCTTAGTATAGACCTAGTGGTACTATCTATCTCAGTATATAGACCTAGTGGTACTAAAGTGGTACTATCTATCTCAGTATATAGACCTAGTGGTACTATCTTCAGTATATAGACCTAGTGGTACTATCTATCTCAGTATATAGTAGTGGTACTATCTATCTCAGTATATAGACCTAGTGGTACTATCTATCTCAGTGGTACTATCTATCTATATAGACAGTATATAGACCTAGTGGTACTATCTATCTCAGTATATAGACCTAGTGGTACTATCTATCTATCTCAGTATATAGACCTAGTGGTACTGTATAGACCTACTATCTATCTCAGTATATAGACCTAGTGGTACTATCTATCTACCTCAGTATATAGACATAGTGGTACTATCTATCTCATCTATCTCATATAGACCTAGTGGTACTATCTATCTATCTCAGTATATAGACCTAGTGGTACTATCTATCTACCTCAGTATATAGACCTAGTGGTACTATCTATCTACCTCAGTATATAGACCTAGTGGTACTATCTATCTCAGTGGTACTATATATCTCAGTATATAGACCTAGTGGTACTATCTATCTCAGTATATAGACCTAGTGGTACTATCTATCTCAGTGGTACTATCTACCTCAGTATATAGACCTAGTGGTACTATCTATCTCAGTGGTACTATCTATCTCAGTATATAGACCTAGTGGTACTATCTATCTCAGTATATAGACCTAGTGGTACTATCTATCTATCTCAGTATATAGACCTAGTGGTACTATCTATCTCAGTATAGACCTAGTGTTACTATCTATCTCAGTATATAGACATAGTGGTACTATCTATCTCAGTATATAGACCTAGTGGTACTATCTATCTATCTCAGTACTATCTATCTACCTCAGTATATAGACCTAGTGGTACTATCTATCTTAGTATAGACCTAGTGGTACTATCTATCTCAGTATATAGACCTAGTGGTACTATCATTTATCTATCTTCTCAATATAGTCATCTTCAGCAGTGGTACGCTCTATCTATCCAGAGCGACGCTCTACAGAATTTACAAATTGTGCATTCACCTTATGACATCCAGTGGAACAGTCACTTTACAATAGTGCATCTAAAACTTAAGGGGGTGAGAGGGATTACTTATCCTATCCTAGGTATTCCTTAAAGAGTGGGGTTTCAGGTGTCTCCGGAAGGTGATTGACTCCGCTGTCCTGGCGCGTGAGGAGTTTGTTCCACCATTGGGGGCCAGGGCAGCGAACAGTTTTGACTGGGCTGAGCGGGAGCTGTACTTCCTCAGTGGTAGGGAGGCGAGCAGGCCAGAGGTGGATGAACGCAGTGCCCTTGTTTGGGTGTAGGGCCTGATCAGAGCCTGGAGGTACTGAGGTGCCGTTCCCCTCACAGCTCCGTAGGCAAGCACCATGGTCTTGTAGCGGACGCGAGCTTCAACTGGAAGCCAGTGGAGAGAACGGAGGAGCGGGGTGACGTGAGAGAACTTGGGAAGGTTGAACACCAGACGGGCTGCGGCGTTCTGGATGAGTTGAAGGGGTTTAATGGCACAGGCAGGGAGCCCAGCCAACAGCGAGTTGGCAGTAATCCAGACGGGAGATGACAAGTGCCTGGATTAGGACCTGCGCCGCTTCCTGTGTGAGGCAGGGTCGTACTCTGCGGATGTTGTAGAGCATGAACCTACAGGAACGGGCCACCGCCTTGATGTTGGTTGAGAACGACAGGGTGTTATAATATAATAATAATAATAATAATGTTTGTCAAGGATCACGCCAAGGTTCTTGGCGCTCTGGGAGGAGGACACAGTGGAGTTGTCAACCGTGATGGCGAGATCATGGAACGGGCAGTCCTTCCCCGGGAGGAAGAGCAGCTCCGTCTTGCCGAGGTTCAGCTTGAGGTGGTGATCCGTCATCCACACTGATATGTCTGCCAGACATGCAGAGATGCGATTCGCCACCTGGTCATCAGAAGGGGGAAAGGAGAAGATTAATTGTGTGTCGTCTGCATAGCAATGATAAGAGAGACCATGTGAGGTTATGACAGAGCCAAGTGACTTGGTGTATAGCGAGAATAGGAGAGGGCCAAGAACAGAGCCCTGGGGGACACCAGTGGTGAGAGCGCGTGGTGAGGAGACAGATTCTCGCCACGCCACCTGGTAGGAGCGACCTGTCAGGTAGGACGCAATCCAAGCGTGGGCCGCGCGGAGATGCCCAACTCGGAGAGGGTGGAGAGGAGGATCTGATGGTTCACAGTATCGAAGGCAGCCGATAGATCTAGAAGGATGAGAGCAGAGGAGAGAGAGTTAGCTTTAGCAGTGCGGAGCGCCTCCGTGATACAGAGGAGAGCAGTCTCAGTTGAATGACTAGTCTTGAAACCTGACTGATTTGGATCAAGAAGGTCATTCAGAGAGAGATAGCGGGAGAGCTGGCCAAGGACGGCACGTTCAAGAGTTTTGGAGAGAAAAGAAAGAAGGGATACTGGTCTGTAATTGTTGACATCGGAGGGATCGAGTGTAGGTTTTTTCAGAAGGGGTGCAACTCTCGCTCTCTTGAAGACGGAAGGGACGTAGCCAGCGGTCAGGGATGAGTTGATGAGCGAGGTGAGGTAAGGGAGAAGGTCTCCGGAAATGGTCTGGAGAAGAGAGGAGGGGATAGGGTCAAGCGGGCAGGTTGTTGGGCGGCCGTCGTCACAAGACGCGAGATTTCATCTGGAGAGAGAGGGGAGAAAGAGGTCAGAGCACAGGGTAGGGCAGTGTGAGCAGAACCAGCGGTGTCGTTTGACTTAGCAAACAAGGATCGGATGTCGTCGACCTTCTTTTCAAAATGGTTGACGAAGTCATCTGCAGAGAGGGAGGAGGGGGGGGGGAGGAGGATTCAGGAGGGAGGAGAAGGTGGCAAAGAGCTTCCTAGGGTTAGAGGCAGATGCTTGAATTTAGCGTGGTAGAAAGTGGCTTTAGCAGCAGAGACAGAGGAGGAAAATGTAGAGAGGGAGGGAGTGAAAGGATGCCAGGTCCGCAGGGAGGCGAGTTTTCCTCCATTTCCGCTCGGCTGCCCGGAGCCCTGTTCTGTGACCTAGTGGTACTATCTACCTCAGTGGTACTATCTATCTCAGTATATAGACCTAGTGGTACTATCTATCTACCTCAGTATATAGACCTAGTGGTACTATCTATCTCAGTGGTACTATCTATCTCAGTATATAGACCTAGTGGTACTATCTATCTCAGTGGTACTATCTATCTCAGTATATAGACCTAGTGGTACTATCTATCTACCTCAGTATATAGACCTAGTGGTACTATCTATCTACCTCAGTATATAGACCTAGTGGTACTATCTATCTCAGTGGTACTATATATCTCAGTATATAGACCTAGTGGTACTATCTATCTCAGTATATAGACCTAGTGGTACTATCTATCTCAGTGGTACTATCTACCTCAGTATATAGACCTAGTGGTACTATCTATCTCAGTGGTACTATCTATCTCAGTATATAGACCTAGTGGTACTATCTATCTCAGTATATAGACCTAGTGGTACTATCTATCTCAGTATATAGACCTAGTGGTACTATCTATCTCAGTATATAGACCTAGTGGTACTATCTATCTATCTATCTATCTATCTATCTATCTATCTATCTATCTATCTATCTATCTATCTATCTATCTATCTATCTATCTATCTATCTATCTATCTATCTATCTATCTATCTATCTATCTATGTTACGGTACAGAGTCAATGTGGAGGCTATATACAGGTGGTACCGGTACAGAGTCAGTGTGGAGGCTATATACAGGGGGTACTGGTACAGAGTCAATGTGGAGGCTATATACAGGGGGTACCAGTACAGAGTCAATGTGGAGACTATATACAGGGTGTTACAGTACAGAGTCAATGTGGAGGCTATATACAGGGGGTACCAGTACAGAGTCAATGTGGAGACTATATACAGGGTGTTACAGTACAGAGTCAATGTGGAGGCTATATACAGGGGGTACCGGTACAGAGTCAATGTGGAGTCTATATTCAGGGGGTACCGGTACAGAGTCAATGTGGAGGCTATATATAGGGGGTACCGGTACAGAGTCAATGTGGAGGCTATATACAGGGGGTACCGGTACAAAGTCAATGTGGAGGCTATATACAGGGGGTACCAGTACAGAGTCAATGTGGAGACTATATACAGGGGTTACCCGTACAGAGTCAATGTGGAGGCTATATACAGGGGCACCGGTACCAAGTCAATGTGGAGGCTATATACAGGGGGACCAGTACAGAGTCAATGTGGAGGCTATATACAGGGGGGTACCAGTACAGAGTCAATGTGGAGGCTATATACAGGGGGTACCGGTACAGAGTCAATGTGGAGGCTATATACAGGGGGTACCAGTACAGAGTCAATGTGGAGGCTATATACAGGGGGTACCGGTACAGAGTCAATGTGGAGGCTATATACAGGGGGTACCAGTACAGAGTCAATGTGGAGACTATATACAGGGGTTACCCGTACAGAGTCAATGTGGAGGCTATATACAGGGGGTACCGGTACCAAGTCAATGTGGAGGCTATATACAGGAGGTACCGGTACAGAGTCAATATGGAGGCTATATACAGGGGGGTGCACCGGTACAGAGTCAATGTGGAGATTATATACAGGGTATTACGGCACAGAGTCAATGTGGAGGCTATATACAGGGTACCAGTACAGAGTCACTGTGGAGACTATATACAGGGTATTACAGTACAGAGTCAATGTGAGGCTATATACAGGGTATTACGGTACAGTGTCAATGTGGAGGCACAAAGTACAGGGGGGTACCGGTACAGAGTCAATGGGCGGGGGCACAGTGGTTAGTCGAGGTAATTGAGGTAATATGTACATAAAGTGATAATAACAGAGAGTAGCAGAAGTGTAGAAGCGGGGCAAATAGTGGGTGGCCATTAGATGTTAGATGTTCAGGAGTCTTATGACTTCTGGGGGGCAGAAGCTGTTTCGAAGCCTCTTGGTCCTAGACTTGGTGCGCAGGTACTGCTTGCCATGCTGCTTGCCGTGTGGTAGCAGAGAGAACAGTCTATGACTAGGGTGGCTGGATTATTTGACCATTTCTAGGGCCTTCCTCTGACACCGCCTGGTATAGAGGTCCTGAATGGCAGGAAGCTTGTCCCCAGTGATGTACAGGGACGTACACACTACCCTCTGTCGTGCCTTGCGGTCAGAGGCCAAGCAGTTTCCATACCAGGCAGTGATGCAACCAATGCTCTCGAAGTTGCAGCTGTAGAACCTTTTGAGGATCTGAGGACCCATGCCAAATCTTTTCAGTCTCCTGGGGTGGAATAGGTTTTGTCATGCCCTCTTCCACCGTCTTGCGTCGGCGAGGCCAGCCGACTAGAGCATGTCAAGCCAGTGGTGGGTAGCATATGCTTTAGTGACAAAACGGATGGCACTGTGATAAACTGTATCCAGTTTGCTGAGTAGAGTGTTGGAAGCAATTTGTAGATGATCGTCGTCAAGCCGAGATCGGTAGGATAGTCAGTTTTACTAAGTTTGGCAGCGTGAGTGAATGAGGTTTTGTTGCCAACAAAGTCGATTCTTGATTTGGATTTTCATTGAGATAGTTTGATATGGGTCTGGAAGCGAGAGTTTGTAGCCTAGCCAGACACCTAGGTACTTATAGGTGTCCACATATTTAAGATCGGAAACTATCCAGTGTGGTGATGCTAGTCGGGCATGGGTGCAGGCAGCGATCGGTTGAAAAGCATGCATTTGGTTTTACTAGCGTTTAAGAGCAGTTGGAGGCCACGGAAGGAGTGTTGTATGGCATTGAAGCTCGATTGAGGGTTAGATAGGTACAGTGTCCAATTACGGGCCGAAAGTGTATAAATGGTGCTCGGCCTGCGTAGAGGTGGATCAGGAATCGCCCGCAGCAAGAGCAACATCATTGATATATACAGAGAAAAGAGTCGGCTCGAGAATTGAACCCTGTGGCACCCCCATAGAGACTGCCAGAGGACCGGACAACATGCCCTCCGATTTGACACACTGAACTCTGTCTGCAAAGTAATTGGTGAACCAGGCAAGGCAGTCATCCGAAAACCGAGGCTACTGAGTCTGCCGATAAGAATATGGTGATTGACAGAGTCGAAAGCCTTGGCGAGGTCGATGAAGATGGCTGCACAGTACTGTCTTTTAACGATGGCGGTTATGATGTCGTTTAGTACCTTGAGTGTGGCTGAGGTGCACCCGTGACCGGCTCGGAAACCGGATTGCAAGAAGCGAGAAGGTACGGTGGGGGATTCGAGATGGTCAGTCACCTGTTTGTTGACTTGACTTTTGAAGACCTTAGATAGGCAGGGGGTAGATGGATATAGGGCTGTAACAGTTTGGGTCCAGGGTGTCACACCCTTTGAAGGGGGATGACTGCGGCAGCATTCTAGTCCTTGGGGATCTCAGACGATATGAAAGAGAGGTTGAACAGGTTGGTAATAGGGGTTGCGACAATGGCGGCGGATAGTTTCAGAAATAGAGGGTCCAGATTGTCAAGCCCAGCTGATTTATACGGGTCCAGGCTTTGCAGCTCTTTCAGAACATCTGCCATCTGATTTGGGTAAAGGAGAACCTGAGAGGGCTTGGGCGAGAGCTGCGGGGGGGCCGGGGCTGTTGGTCGAGGTAGGAGTAGCCAGGCGGAAGGCATGGCCAGCCGTTGAGAAATGCTTGCTGAAGTTTTCGATAATCATGGATTTGTCGGTGGTGACTGTGTTCCCTAGCCTCAGTGCAGTGGGCAGCTGGGAGGAGGTGCTCTTGTTCTCCATGGACTTCACAGTGTCCCAGAACTTTTTGGAGTTGGAGCTACAGGATGCAAACTTCTGCCTGAAGAAGCTGGCCTTAGCTTCCTGACTGATCTGCGTGTATTGGTTCCTGAGTTCCTGAACAGTTGCGTATCGGGGGACTGTTCGATGCTATTGCAGTCCACCACAGGATGTTTTTGTGCTGGTCGAGGGCAGTCAGGTCTGGAGGAACCAAGGGCTGTATCTGTTCTAGTTCTGCATTTTTTTGAACGGAGCATGCTTATCTAAAATGGTGAGGAAGTTACTCTTAAAGAATGACCAGGCATCCTCAACTGACGGATGAGGTCAATGTCCTTCCAGGATACCCGGTCGATTAGAAAGGCCTGCTCACAGAAGTGTTTTAGGGAGCGTTTGACAGTGATGAGGGGTTGTCGCTTGACTGCGGCACCGTAGCGGATACAGGCAATGAGGCAGTGGTCGCTGAGATCCTGGTTGAAGACAGCGGAGGTGTATTTGGAGGGCCAGTTGGTCAGGATGACGTCTATGAGGGTGCCCTTGCTTACAGAGTTAGGTTGTACCTGGTGGGTTCTTTGATGATTTGTGTGAGATTGAGGCATCTAGCTTAGATTGTAGGGACTGCCGGGTGTTAAGCATATCCCAGTTTAGGTCACCTAGCAGAACAAACTCTGAAGCTAGATGGGGCAATCAATTCACAAATGGTGTCCAGGGCACAGCTGGGAGCTGAGGGGGGTCGGTAGCAGGCGGCAACAGTGAGAGACTTATTTCTGGAGAGAGTACTTTTCAGAATTAGTAGTTCGAACTGTTTGGGTATGGACCTGAAAGTATGACATTACTTTGCAGGCTATTCTGTGAGGTTATGGGGCGTGCTCGGTCCGCCTTTTCCTGTAGTCCACGATCAGCTCTTTTGTCTTGCTCACATTAAGGGAGAGGTTGCTGTCTTTGCACCACACTGCCAGTTCTCTGACCTCCTCCCTATAGGCGTTCTCATCGTTGTCGGTGATCAGGCCTACCACTGTTGTGTCGTGAGAAAACTTAATGATGGTGTTGGAGTCGTGTTTGGCCACGCAGTCGTGGGTGAATAGGGAGTACAGGAGGGGACTAAGCACGCACCCTGAGGGGTCCCAGTGTTAAGGATCAGCGTGGCAGATGTGTTGTTGCCTGCCCTTATCACCTTGAGGTGGCCCGTTAGGAAGTCCAGGATCGAGTTGCAGAGAGAGGTGTTTAGTCACAGGATCCTTTAGCATAATGGTGAGCTTCGTGGGAACTATGGTGTTGAACGCTGAGCTGTAGTCAATGAACAGCATTCTCACATAGGTGTTCCTTTGTCCAGGTGTGAAAGGGCAGTGTGTCGTGTGATTGAGATTGTGTCATCTGTGGATCTGTCTTGGCGGTATGCGATTGAGTGAGTTTCTGGGATAATAGTGTTGATGTGAGCCATGACCAGCCTTTCAAAGCACTTCATAGCTACCGATGTGAGTGCTACGGAGCAGTAATAATTTAGGTAGCTTACTTCACTTCCTTGGGCAAAGGGACTATTGTGGTCTGTTTGAAACATGTAGGTATTACAGATTCGGTCAGGAGAGGTTGAAAATGTCACTGAAGACACCTGCCTGTTGGTCCGCTCATGCTTTGAGTACACGTCCTGGTAATCCATCTGGCCTCGCGGCTTTGTGAATGTTGACCTGTTTAAAGGTCTGGCTCACATTGGCTATCGAGAGAGTTATCAAACAGTCATCCAGAACAGCTGGTGCTCTTGTGTATGCTTCAGTGTTGCGTGCCTCGAAGCGAGCATAAAAGGCATTAAGCCCGTTGGTAGGCTCACGGCTGGGTTCCCCATTGTAGTTGTAATTGTTTGCAAGCCCTGCAACATGTCCGACGAGCGTCAGAGCTGTGTGGTAGGATTCAATCTTAATCCTGTATTGTCCCTTTGCCTGTTTGATGGTTCGTCCGGATTAGTGTCCTGCTCCTTGAAAGCGGAAGCTCTAGCCTTTAGCTCGATGTGGATGTTGCCTGCAATCGATGGATTCTGGTTGGGGTATGTATGTACGGTCACTGTGGGGACGACGTCGTCAATGCACTTATTGATGAAGCCGATGACTGAGGTGGTGTACTCCTCAATGCCATTGGGGGAATCCAGGAACATATTCCAGTTTGTGCTAGCATAACAGTCCTGTAGCGTAGCATCTGATTCATCTGACTGCATCCATTTTGAGCAAGTCACTGGTACTTCCTGCTTTAGTTTTTGCTTGTGAGCAGGAATCAGGAGGATAGAATTATGGTTAGATTTGCCAAATGGAGGGCGGGGGAGAGCGTTGTATGCATCTCTGTGTGTTGAGTGTGAGGTAGGTCTAGAGATTGTTTTCCTCTGGTTGCATATGTGACATGCTAGTAAAAATATGGTAAAACTGATTTAAAACTTTCTCCCCTCTCTCTCCAGATGAAATCTCGCGTCTTGTGACGGCCGGCCGCCCAACAACCTGCCCGCTTGACCCTATCCCCTCCCCTCTTCTCCAGACCATTTCCGAGACCTTCTCCCTACCTCACCTCGCTCATCAACTCATCACTGACCGCTGGCTACGTCCCTTCCGTCTTCAAGAGCGAGAGTTGCACCCCTTCTGAAAAAACCTACACTCGATCCCTCCGATGTCAACAATTACAGACCAGTATCCCTTCTTTCTTTTCTCTCAAAACTCTTGAACGTGCCGTCCTGGCCAGCTCTCCCGCTATCTCTCTCTGAATGACCTTCTTGATCCAAATCAGTCAGGTTTCAAGTCTAGTCATTCAACTGAGACTGCTCTCCTCTGTATCACGGAGGCGCTCCGCACTGCTAAAGCTAACTCTCTCTCCTCTGCTCTCATCCTTCTAGATCTATCGGCTGCCTTCGATACTGTGAACCATCAGATCCTCCTCTCCACCCTCTCCGAGTTGGGCATCTCCGGCGCGGCCCATGCTTGGATTGCGTCCTACCTGACAGGTCGCTCCTACCAGGTGGCGTGGCGAGAATCTGTCTCCTCACCACGCGCTCTCACCACTGGTGTCCCCCAGGGCTCTGTTCTAGGCCCTCTCCTATTCTCGCTATACACCAAGTCACTTGGCTCTGTCATAACCTCACATGGTCTCTCCTATCATTGCTATGCAGACGACACACAACTAATCTTCTCCTTTCCCCCTTCTGATGACCAGGTGGCGAATCGCATCTCTGCATGTCTGGCAGACATATCAGTGTGGATGACGGATCACCACCTCAAGCTGAACCTCGGCAAGACGGAGCTGCTCTTCCTCCCGGGAAGGACTGCCCGTCCCATGATCTCGCCATCACGGTTGACAACTCCATTCTGTCCTCCTCCCAGAGCGCTAAGAACCTTGGTGTGATCCTGGACAACACCCTGTCGTTCTCAACCAACATCAAGGCTGTGGCCCGTTCCTGTAGGTTCATGCTCTACAACATCCGCAGAGTACGACCCTGCCTCACACAGGAAGCGGCGCAGGTCCTAATCCAGGCACTTGTCATCTCCCGTCTGGATTACTGCAACTCTCTGTTGGCTGGGCTCCCTGCCTGTGCCATTAAACCCCTTCAACTCATCCAGAACGCCGCAGCCCGTCTGGTGTTCAACCTTCCCAAGTTCTCTCACGTCACCCCGCTCCTCCGTTCTCCGTCCACTGGCTTCCAGTTGAAGCTCGCATCCGCTACAAGACCATGGTGCTTGCCTACGGAGCTGTGAGGGGAACGGCACCTCAGTACCTCCAGGCTCTGATCAGGCCCTACACCCAAACAAGGGCACTGCGTTCATCCACCTCTGGCCTGCTCGCCTTCCTACCACTGAGGAAGTACAGCTCCCGCTCAGCCCAGTCAAAACTGTTCGCTGCTCTGGCCCCCCAATGGTGGAACAAACTCCCTCATGACGCCAGGACAGCGGAGTCAATCACCACCTTCCGGAGGCACCTGAAACCCCACCTCTTTAAGGAATACCTAGGATAGGATAAGTACCCCCCCCCCCCCCTTTAAGATTTAGATGCACTATTGTAAAGTGACTGTTCCACTGGATGTCATAAGGTGAATGCACCAATTTGTAAGTCGCTCTGCATAAGAGCGTCTGCTAAATGACTTAAATGTAAATGATGTAAATGTAAGTCTGCCTGCATTAAAGACCCCAGCCACTAGAGCGCCGCTTCTGGGTGAGCATTTTCTTGTTTGCTTATGGCCTTATAGAGTTGGTTGAATGTGGTGTTAGTGCCAGCATCGGTCTGTGGTGGTAAATAGACGGCTATGAATAATATACAGTGGGGCAAAAAGTATTTAGTCAGCCACCAATTGTGCAAGTTCTCCCACTTAAAAAGATGAGAGAGGCCTGTAATTTTCATCATAGGTACACTTCAACTATGACAGACATAATGAGAGAAAATAATCCAGAAAATCACAGGATTTTTAATGAATTTATTTGCAAATTATGGTGGAAAATAAGTATTTGGTCAATAACAAAAGTTTATCTCAATACTTTGTTATATACCCTTTGTTGGCAATGACAGAGGTCAAACGTTTTCTGTAAGTCTTCACAAGGTTTTCACACTGTTGCTGGTATTTTGGCCCATTCTCCTTGCAGATCTCCTCTAGAGATTTAATAATAATAATAATAATATATGCCATTTAGCAGACGCTTTTATCCAAAGCGACTTACAGTCATGTGTGCATACATCACCTCATTCTCCTTCAACCATAACAGGAAACTCCTTACCATCTCATTCTCCTTCAACCCTAACAGGAAACTCCTTGCCCTTGCCATCTCATTCTCCTTCAACCCTAACAGGAAACTCATTACCCTTACCACCTCATTCTCCTTCAACCCTAACAGGACACTCCTTACCACCTCATTCTCCTTCAACCCTAACAGGACACTCCTTACCACCTCATTCTCCTTCAACCCTAACAGGACACTCATTACCCTTACCACCTCATTCTCCTTCAACCCTAACAGGACACTCCTTACCCTTACCATCTCAATCTCCTTCAACCCTAACAGGACACTCCTTACCCTTGCCATCTCATTCTCCTTCAACCCTAACAGGACACTCCTTACCACCTCATCCTCCTTCAACCCTAACAGGACACTCCTTACCATTACCATCTCATTCTACTTCAACCCTAACAGGACACTCCTTACCCTTACCATCTCATTCTCATTCAACCCTAACAGGAAACTCCTTACCCTTACCATCTCATTCTCCTTCAACCCTAACAGGACACTCCTACCACCTCATTCTCCTTCAACCCTAACAGGACACTCCTTACCACCTCATTCTCCTTCAACCCTAACAGGACACTCCTTACCACCTCATTCTCCTTCAACCCTAACAGGACAGTCCTTACCCTTACCATCTCATTCTCCTTCAACCCTAACAGGACACTCCTTACCCTTACCACCTCATTCTCCTTCAACCCTAACAGGACACTCCTTACCATCTCATTCTCCTTCAACCCTAACAGGACAGTCCTTACCACCTCATTCTCCTTCAAACCTAACAGGACAGTCCTTACCCTTACCACCTCATTCTCATTCAACCCTAACAGGAAACTCCTTACCCTTACCATCTCATTCTCCTTCAACCCTAACAGGAAACTCCTTACCATCTCATTCTCCTTCAACCCTAACAGGAAACTCCTTGCCCTTACCATCTCATTCTCCTTCAACCCTAACAGGACACTCCTTACCCTTACCATCTCATTCTCCTTCAACCCTAACAGGACAGTCCTTACCCTTACCACCTCATTCTCCTTCAACCCTAACAGGACACTCCTTACCACCTCATTCTCCTTCAACCCTAACAGAACACTCCTTACCACCTCATTCTTCTTCAACCCTAACAGTACACTCCTTACCACCTCATTCTCCTTCAACCCTAACAGGACACTCCTTACCCTTACCATCTCAATTCTCCTTCAACCCTAACAGGAAACTCCTTACCACCTCATTCTCCTTCAACCCTAACAGGACACTCCTTACCCTTACCACCTCATTCAACCCTAACAGGAAAATCCAAATCAAATCAAATCAAATTTTATTTGTCACATACACATGGTTAGCAGATGTTAATGCGAGTGTAGCGAAATGCTTGTGCTTCTAGTTCCGACAATGCAGTGATAACCAACAAGTAATCTAACTAACAATTCCAAAACTACTGTCTTATACACAGTGTAAGGGGATAAAGAATATGTACATAAGGATATATGAATGAGTGATGGTACAGAGCAGCATACAGTAGATGGTATCGAGTACAGTATATACATATGAGATGAGTATGTAGACAAAGTAAACAAAGTGGCATAGTTAAAGTGGCTAGTGATACATGTGTTACATAAGGATGCAGTCGATGATGTAGAGTACAGTATATACATATGCATATGAGATGAATAATGTAGGGTAAGTAACATTATATAAGGTAGCATTGTTTAAAGTGGCAAGTGATATATTTACATCATTTCCCATCAATTCCCATTATTAAAGTGGCTGGAGTTGGGTCAGTGTCAATGACAGTGTGTTGGCAGCAGCCACTCAATGTTAGTGATGGCTGTTTAACAGTCAGATGGCCTTGAGATAGAAGCTGTTTTTCAGTCTCTCGGTCCCAGCTTTGATGCACCTGTACTGACCTCGCCTTCTGGATGATAGCGGGGTGAACAGGCAGTGGCTCGGGTGGTTGATGTCCTTGATGATCTTTATGGCCTTCCTGTAACATCGGGTGGTGTAGGTGTCCTGGAGGGCAGGTAGTTTGCCCCCCGTGATGCGTTGTGCAGACCTCACTACCCTCTGAGAGCCTTACGGTTGAGGGCGGAGCAGTTGCCGTACCAGGCGGTGATACAGCCCGCCAGGATGCTCGATTGTGCATCTGTAGAAGTTTGTGAGTGCTTTTGGTGACAAGCCAAATTTCTTCAGCCTCCTGAGGTTGAAGAGGCGCTGCTGCGCCTTCTTCACAACGCTGTCAGTGTGAGTGGACCAATTCAGTTTGTCTGTGATGTGTATGCCGAGGAGCTTAAAACTTGCTACCCTCTCCACTACTGTTCCATCGATGTGGATAGGGGGGGTGTTCCCTCTGCTGTTTCCTGAAGTCCACAATCATCTCCTTAGTTTTGTTGACGTTGAGTGTGAGGTTATTTTCCTGACACCACACTCCGAGGGCCCTCACCTCCTCCCTGTAGGCCGTCTCGTCATTGTTGGTAATCAAGCCTACCACTGTTGTGTCGTCCGCAAACTTGATGATTGAGTTGGAGGCGTGCGTGGCCACGCAGTCGTGGGTGAACAGGGAGTACAGGAGAGGGCTCAGAACGCACCCTTTGTGGGGCCCCCGTGTTGAGGATCAGCGGGGAGGAGATATTGTTGCCTACCCTCACCACCTGGGGGCGGCCCGTCAGGAAGTCCAGTACCCAGTTGCACAGGGCGGGGTCGAGACCCAGGGTCTCGAGCTTGATGACGGGCTTGGAGGGTACTATGGTGTTGAATGCCGTGCTGTAGTCGATGAACAGCATTCTCACATAGGTATTCCTCTTGTCCAGGTGGGTTAGGGCAGTGTGCAGTGTGGTTGAGATTGCATCGTCTGTGGACCTATTTGGGCGATAATCAAATTGGAGTGGGTCTAGGGTGTCAGGTAGGGTGGAGGTGATATGGTCCTTGACTAGTCTCTCAAAGCACTTCATGATGACGGAAGTGAGTGCTACGGGCGGTAGTCGTTTAGCTCAGTTACCTTAGCTTTCTTGGGAACAGGAACAATGGTGGCCCTCTTGAAGCATGTGGGAACAGCAGACTGGTATAGGGATTGATTGAATATGTCCGTAAACACACCGGCCAGCTGGTCTGCGCATGCTCTGAGGGCGCGGCTGGGGATGCCGTCTGGGCCTGCAGCCTTGCGAGGGTTAACACGTTTAAATGTCTTACTCACCTCGGCTGCAGTGAAGGAGAGACCGCATGTTTTCGTTGCAGGCCGTGTCAGTGGCACTGTATTATCCTCAAAGCGGGCGAAAAAGTTATTTAGTCTGCCTGGGAGCAAGACATCCTGGTCCGTGACTGGGCTGGGTTTCTGCTTGTACTCCGTGATTGACTGTAGACCCTGCCACATGCCTCTTGTGTCTGAGCCGTTGAATTGAGATTCTACTTTGTCTCTGTACTGACGCTTAGCTTGTTTAATAGCCTTGCGGAGGGAATAGCTGCACTATTTGTATTCGGTCATGTTGCCAGACACCTTGCCCTGATTAAAAGCAGTGGTTCGCACTTTCAGTTTCACACGAATGCTGCCATCAATCCACGGTTTCTGGTTAGGGAATGTTTTTATCGTTGCTATGGGAATGACATCTTCAACGCACGTTCGAATGAACTCGCACACCGAATCAGCGTATTCGTCAATATTTTTATCTGACGCAATACGAAACATGTCCCAGTCCACGTGATGGAAGCAGTCTTGGAGTGTGGAGTCAGCTTGGTCGGACCAGCGTTGGACAGACCTCAGCGTGGGAGCCTCTTGTTTAAGTTTCTGCCTGTAGGCAGGGATCAACAAAATGGAGTCGTGGTCAGCTTTTCCGAAGGGGGGCGGGGCAGGGCCTTATATGCGTCGCGGAAGTTAGAGTAACAATGATCCAAGGTTTTACCACCCCTGGTTGCGCAATCGATATGCTGATAAAATTTAGAGTCTTGTTTTCAGATTAGCTTTGTTAAAATCCCCAGCTACAATGAATGCAGCCTCCGGATAAATGGTTTCCAGTTTGCATAGAGTTAAATAAAGTTCGTTCGGAGCCATCGATGTGTCTGCTTGGGGGGATATATACGGCTGTGATTATAATCGAAGAGAATTCTCTTGGAAGATAATGCGGTCTACATTTGATTGTGAGGAATTCTAAATCAGGTGAACAGAAGGATTTGAGTTCCTGTATGTTTCTTTCATCACACCATGTCTCGTTAGTCATGAGGCATACGCCCGCCACTCTTCTTACCAGAAAGATGTTTGTTTCTGTCGGCGCGATGCGTGGAGAAACCCGTTGGCTGCACCGCATCGGATAGCGTCTTCCCAGTAAGCCATGTTTCCGTGAAGCAGAGAACGTTGCAGTCTCTGATGTCCTCTGGAATGCTACCCTTGCTCGGATTTCATCAACCTTGTTGTCAAGAGACTGGACATTGGCAAGAAGAATGCTGGGGAGTGGTGCGCGATGTGCCCTTGTCCGGAGTCTGACCAGAAGACCCCTACGTTTCCCTCTTTTTCGGAGTCGTTTTTTTGGGTCGCTGAATGCGATCCATTCAGTTGTCCTGTTTGTAAGGCAGAACACAGGATCCGCATGGCGGAAAACATATTCTTGGTCGTACTGATAGTGAGTTGACGCTGATCTTATATTCAGTAGTTCTTCTCGACTGTATGTAATGAAACCTAAGATGACCTGGGGTACTAATGTAAGAAATAACACGTAAAAAAACAAAAAACTGCATAGTTTCCTAGGAACGCGAAGCGAGGCGGCCATCTCTGTCGGCACCGGAAGTTACAAACAAGGGTAAGGACACTCCTTTCCACCTCCTTCAACCCTAACAGGACACTCCTTTCCACCTCATTCCATTCAACCCTAACAGGACACTACTTACCATCTCATTCTCCTTCAACCCTAACAGGAAACTCCTTACCCTTACCATCTCATTCTCCTTCAACCCTAACAGGACACTCCTTACCACCTCATTCTCCTTCAACCCTAACAGGACACTCCTTACCCTTACCACCTCATTCTCCTTCAACCCTAACAGGACACTCCCTTACCACCTCATTCTACTTCAACCCTAACAGGAAACTCCTTACCCTTACCACCTCATTCTCCTTCAACCCTAACAGGAAACTCCTTACCCTTACCACCTCATTCAACCCTAACAGGACACTCATTACCCTTACCATCTCATTCTCATTCAACCCTAACAGGACACTCCTTACCACCTCATTCTCCTTCAACCCTAACAGGACACTCCTTACCACCTCATTCTCCTTCAACCCTAACAGGACACTCCTTACCACCTCATTCTCCTTCAACCCTAACAGGACACTCCTTACCCTTACCACCTCATTCAACCCTAACAGGACACTCCTTACCACCTCATTCTCCTTCAACCCTAACAGGACACTCCTTACCACCTCATTCTCCTTCAACCCTAACAGGACACTCCTTACCCTTACCACCTCATTCTCCTTCAACCCTAACAGGACACTCCTTACCCTTGAATTCAGACGCATGTTCACCTCCACAGTTGCAGCATTTCCCTTCATCTGGCACACAATACTCTTCCCTTCTGAACACACTTGACACATGACCAAATCTTTTACATTTATGACACTGAAGGGGCTTGTGCACAAAAGCTCTTTCAGGGTATTTCATGAATCCAAACTTTATATGAGAAGGGAGAGACTCTTCATCAAAGAACAGTAGCATGGATGAAGTAAATTTATATTCTCCAGCAACCATACGGGTCAGTACCTACGGGTCAGTACCTACGGGTCAGTACATATGGGTCAGTACCTACGGGTCAGTACATACAGGTCAGTACATACGGGTGAGTACCTACGGGTCAGTACCTACGGGTCAGTACATACGGGTCAGTACCTACGGGTCAGTACATACGGGTCAGTACCTACGGATCAGTACATACGGGTCAGTACCTACGGGTCAGTACATACGGGTCAGTACCTACGGGTCAGTACCTACGGGTCAGTACCTACGGGTCAGTAGGTAGGAGCCCTGCTTCGAAAATCCACGCGGGAAACATTCCACTCCGATGTCTTTTGAGTCTTAAAACACGTTTCTTCTGCTCCTCAGACACACACAAAAAAACAAAAAAACCACTTGTTTTGACTCTCACCAACTCCACACTTTCCGTCAACACATTCCAGATTTTCCTGTAGACGTTAAACAGATTCCCCATGTAGCATTGGTCCAACACCTTCACTCCGACTAAAAACGGGGCTAGGGTTTCCTAGTTTCCACCACAACTATTCTTCTCTTGTGTCCCTTTTTCGTCACCACGGTAACCCACTCATTCTCACTTCCTGTACTATTAGCTTTACCCGACTCACAAGCAGTTTCAAACAAAACCTCAGTTTCCGCCATCTTCTCACTTCCTTGAAGTAATTCCAATCTCCACGAGTTTCCATCTACTGCAGAGAGAGTACGTCGAATTAGTTTACACTCAGAACAACATGCCAGAGAGTACAGAACGTCACCCCCCAGAGGAAGACCTGTCCAAGTGGTCTTACCGGAGTACTGTAAAGATTCCTGAAATGAATGCAGAAGTGATGTTCCCCAAAAATGGACCATAGAATCTCTGTCCTACTGTTACCAGCTAACAGAATCTCAGTTTCAAAAATCAGGAAGAGATGTCGCTATGTCAATACAACACGGATTTAAAATGAGAAGTCCTACGAGGTGAGAAAAAAAGGAAATGTCAGTAGAAAACATTTTTAAAAAGAAGGGGGTTTATGAAGATACTGAATGATTCTGTCAAGTTACCAGGAGGGTCATTACAGCCTGTTTCTATCTACTGCAGGGAGAGCTTGCAGAGTTCTGTCATGATATTCAGGTCTGTGCCCAAACAGTTAGAGCTTCTACTTTTAAAAATAAGTCTCTCAATGTTACTGTTGCCGCTTGTTATAGACCCCCCTCAGCCCCCAGCTGTGCCCTGGACACCATATGTGAATTAATTGCCCCCAATTTATCTTCAGAGGTGACCGAAATTGGGATATGCTTAACACCCGGCCGTCCTACAATCTAAGCTAGATGCCCTCAATCTCACAAAAATGATCATGGAACCTACCAGGTACAACCCTAAATCCGTAAACACGGGAACCCTCATAGATATCATACTGACGAACCTGCCCTCTAAATACACATCTGCTGTCTTCAACCAGGATCTCAGCGATCACTGCCTCATTGCCTGCATCCGTACGGGTCAGCGGTCAAACGACCTCCACTCATCACTGTCAAACGACCACCCCTCATCACTGTCAAACGACCACCCCTCATTACTGTCAAACGCTCCCTAAAACACTTCAGTGAGCAGGCCTTTCTAATCGACCTGGCCCGGGTATCCTGGAAGGATATTGACCTCATTCCGTCAGTGGAAGATGCCTGGCTATTCTTTAAAAGTGCTTTCCTCACAATCTTGAATAAGCATGCCCCATTCAAAAAATTTAGAACGAGGAACAGATATAGCCCGTGGTTCTCTCCAGACCTGACTGCCCTTGACCAGCACAAAAACATCCTGTGGCGTATTGCATTAGCATCGAATAGCCCCGCGATATGCAACGTTTCAGGGAAGTTGGGAACCAAGATACACAGGCAGTTAGGAAAGCTAAGACTAGCTTTTTCAAACAGAAATTTGCATCCTGTAGAGGGGTGGTGTTTTTTTTTTTTTTGGCCTACTTCTAAAATTACACCGCGGCCGCCACGCCATTTTTCTTAATATTTATATATATTTCACTGTGACCTGCTGCTGCTTATCAGGCAGTTTGTTACTGCCAGTTGTTCTACCAGTTGAAGGTAGGCTATGAAATTGTCATAATAGAGATATCTACTTCCTACCCTTTTTTTCTCGATAAAACATTAACGCGCATCAAATAAATAACGGCGACAAAGCACAGAAACGACTTTCAGGCGCATTAAATCAGTTGAAAGGGAAGTGGTTTTCAAGCCTTTGTGAGCGGGTTTTTGACTAGGTATGGGCTATAAATGTAAATAGACGTGGCAACCCTGAGTCTGGACTTCCTGGCGAGGCGGGGCTCAGCAGCAGATAACTAACATCTGGCGAAGAGCTCGAGCTCTCCACCTCGGGCTGCAGAGACAGTAGGTCACATTCCTTCGACTCTTTATACACAAGTTGTAGCTTGCATACCAAATAATCAAATAGTAGCTTGCTAGTGTGTTGTTTAAAACAAAAAATAAAACCATGTAGCTAGATACCGTGCATTAGTTAACTAGGAGTATG
This sequence comes from Oncorhynchus gorbuscha, assembly GCF_021184085.1. Classification (NCBI taxonomy): domain Eukaryota; kingdom Metazoa; phylum Chordata; class Actinopteri; order Salmoniformes; family Salmonidae; genus Oncorhynchus; species Oncorhynchus gorbuscha. The sequence goes on from NW_025748748.1 coordinate 21,300, forward strand.
CTTGCCAGTTAACTATAACCACAAGGTTTCTAAACCAGAGGTGCAAAATAGGAAAACCTCCGGGGAAACTTACGAAAGAGACCGAACAAGGCCGGGGTTTGAGAATTTAAATTAGAAAGTACAACATTATTCCCTTTAGTAGTTAATTTTCTTTCGATCTAAAGGCATCACCAAGTAGTTGAACATGTTATTACACCAACCGCGTGACATTGACAAACTGACACGTTTTAATTTGTTAATAAAAAACGACCTTTAGTACTGTATCCTTTAAGTATTTTGTTATTACCCCCCCCCAGCTGAACTGTTCCCGTTAATGTCAGCTGACTGGGTCAATATCCAGCTTTACTTTCGAGTTTAGAGAACTGTGACGTGTTATTACGAAAACTACTCAAATGATTTTGTGATTAGTTAACTAATGATAGATGGACATTTTTTTTAAATGTGTTTTTTATTTTCGTCTCTCTACATAATATTACTATATGTCCCAGCTTGCTTGCCGTAGTTTTTTAGTAAACACAGAACCCCCCCCCCCCCCCCCCAGGCCTTTATTTTAAGTCCGTTTTCCACCCTGCCGACTCCTGTATTAGTAGTTGCGCACCGACTAGCCGTCAGAACCGACTGTGTTCCCGGTGTGTTGTCGGGCGCAGTGTTTTACTACTGTGGGCAATGAGACCTGTCCACGTTACTGCTCGGTAAACACGTGAATAACATGACTCCTGTGACTCTGAGCTCGTCCCATTCTTTTACTATAGGGGAAATATAGGTCTGTCTATTTGGCCAAATAACCTCCTAATGTGTATTTATATTTGTGTTTGTTTTTAATTGGCCATCATTTTAAACATGCTCGTATCTTTTTAATTATGTAAGGCAGGGCAGCGTACTCCATTGTCACCAACGCCAGCTCCGAAATACCTTGTTCCCTTTGAACATTGAGCCCCCCCCCCACACTAAATATCCCGCAATGTGTTTATTTAGGTTTTTATTTATTCCAGCTCGTACAGCATTTCAGTCAGGATTACTCTCCTCTTTCTAATGAAATAAGATTGGACAGTTTACTCTGCTGTCATCGATCGCTTAGACCAGAAATAGTCTAAAGTTGCACCCCCCCCCCCCCACTTCCTCGTTGTTATGCAGAGATAAAGCAAACTTTGCACCATCGAGGTTTACTTTCTACACGAGTTATTTTCCAGTTTCGTCCCCCAGAACAGATTTGTTGTGGTAAAATAATAAAGGGATAACATGTTTTTGGTGGCATTTAGGGGAAATGTAACTAAGCGTCTCTCCAGTCTAAACAGGCGTTCCTCTGCTATGGGCTCGGCTCAGACAACAATCCTACCCTAATGGTTAGCTGTGTAACAGACCAAATGTTATTTGCTTGCTGTGGGTGCTCTCTCCCTGACGGCTGATGTTACTTTAGCCTGGCTGAAAAAAACATCATTTGTGTTTTGATCAATTCCATTATAGTTGGTGATGAGTTTAGAAGGCTGAACTTTTAGCCTCCCGACAGTTGTCATTGAGATTCAGTGTAGCTAGGTGTATAGCTACTGTACTGATATGAATACTCCTAGCCTAAAAGTGTGTGTGTATAACATGGTCTCTCTCTCACCCTCCAGTCTCTTAGCGACGAGCCCTGTGGTCTGCCTCTAGCCTGTCTATGAACTGAAGTGCCTCATTTCTAAAAGAACAGAGCGTCCTCATCATGTCTGCGGCAGCTCCCAACAGTAAGAGCCAGTCCAGTCTCAGAGAAGACTTGACCTGCGCCATCTGCTGTGACCTCTTTACTGAGCCGGTGATGCTGGGGTGCATGCATCACTTCTGTAAGCACTGTATCAGTACCTACTGGAGGGGTACCCAGACACCGGTTTCCTGTCCCCAGTGTAGGAAGGAGTTCACCACCAAACACTTCCAGACCAACTATCTGGTGACAGCCATGGTGGAGAAGGTTAGGGCCTCCACCTCGGACTGTTATGTCCAGAATATACAGGTGAGTTAGTTATGTCCAGAATATACAGGCGAGTTAGTTAGTTATGTCCAGAATATACAGGCGAGTTAGTTAGTTATGTCCAGAATATACAGGTGAGTTAGTTAGGTTGAGAATATACAGGCGAGTTAGTTATTTTAAGAGTTGTCTTTTTCTTTGTGCAGCTGTTGTGGGTTGTGTTGTAGTGTAATGTGTTGTTCTTGTGTTATTAAATGACCGAACGAGTAAAAAGCAATGGCTGGCGCACACCCAAAAGAAAGTAGGTAGAGGTGCATATGAATGGCTGGTGAACTGTAGTCTATAAAAATAAATAGTCGGCCAGTCGCTACGTAATATATGACATTTAGCAGACGCTTTTATCCAAGCTCAAGCTCACAGTGATATATTGGGTAAACGGCCAACATTTCAGCATCACTGTGCCTCCTTCAGACCCCTGAAGGCATAGTGATGCTGAAACATTGTTGGTTTATCCAATAAATGACTGAGTTGGGTTTTATATTCGTGTCTAACTTCAAGCCTTGACTTTCACTGAGGTTTTGGTTCAGCCTTGCGCGGTTGCGGCCTTGCGGATGACTCGGATTCTGTTTGAAACCTTTAACGAATAGCAGCTTCAAGTCACCATATGTAAACATGGACAGAAAGTGACCTTTGAGTTGAGGAAATGGGGGGGGGAAATGGCTTCTCATGTGTTCCTCATCTTGCTCCCCCCCCCCCCCCCGTATGTTAACTTTGCCAAAGCAATTGAAGTAGATAATAAACAAAAGTGACAAAAAAATGAAGTGAACATTACACTCACGTTCCAAAATAATAAAGACATTTCAAATGTGTGTATCTGTGACCACCTCGTCTCTCTCTGTGTCGCTGTTCCCGTCTCTCTCTCTCTGTCTCTGTTCCCGTCTCTCTCTCTCTGTCGCTGTTCCCGTCTCTCTCTCTCTCTGTCGCTGTTCCCGTCTCTCTCTCTCTCTGTCGCTGTTCCCGTCTCTCTCTCTCTCTGTCGCTGTTCCCGTCTCTCTCTCTCTGTCGCTGTTCCCGTCTCTCTCTCTCTGTCGCTGTTCCCGTCTCTCTCTCTCTGTCGCTGTTCCCGTCTCTCTCTCTGTCGCTGTTCCCGTCCTCTCTCTCTGTCGCTGTTCCCGTCTCTCTCTCTCTGTCGCTGTTCCCGTCTCTCTCTCTCTGTCGCTGTTCCCGTCTCTCTCTCTCTGTCGCTGTTCCCGTCTCTCTCTCTCTGTCGCTGTTCCCGTCTCTCTCTCTCTGTCGCTGTTCCCGTCTCTCTCTCTCTGTCGCTGTTCCCGTCTCTCTCTCTGTCTCTGTTCCGTCTCTCTCTCTGTCGCTGTTCCCGTCTCTCTCTCTGTCGCTGTTCCCGTCTCTCTCTCTGTCGCTGTTCCCGTCTCTCTCTCTCTCTGTCGCTGTTCCCCGTCTCTCTCTCTCTCTGTCGCTGTTCCCGTCTCTCTCTCTCTCTCTGTCGCTGTTCCCGTCTCTCTCTCTCTCTGTCGCTGTTCCGTCTCTCTCTCTCTCTGTCGCTGTTCCCGTCTCTCTCTCTCTCTCTGTCGCTGTTCCCTCTCTCTCTCTCTCTCTGTCGCTGTTCCCGTCTCTCTCTCTCTCTGTCGCTGTTCCCGTCTCTCTCTCTCTGTCGCTGTTCCCGTCTCTCTCTCTCTGTCGCTGTTCCCGTCTCTCTCTCTCTGTCGCTGTTCCCGTCTCTCTCTCTCTCTGTCGCTGTTCCCGTCTCTCTCTCTCTCTGTCGCTGTTCCCGTCTCTCTCTCTCTCTGTCGCTGTTCCCGTCTCTCTCTCTCTCTCTCTCTCTGTCGCTGTTCCCGTCTCTCTCTCTCTGTCGCTGTTCCCGTCTCTCTCTCTCTCTGTCGCTGTTCCCGTCTCTCTCTCTCTGTCGCTGTTCCCGTCTCTCTCTGTCGCTGTTCCCGTCTCTCTCTCTCTCTGTCGCTGTTCCCGTCTCTCTCTCTCTCTGTCGCTGTTCCCGTCTCTCTCTCTCTCTGTCGCTGTTCCCGTCTCTCTCTCTCTCTGTCGCTGTTCCCGTCTCTCTCTCTCTCTGTCGCTGTTCCCGTCTCTCTCTCTCTCTGTCGCTGTTCCCGTCTCTCTCTCTCTGTCGCTGTTCCCGTCTCTCTCTGTCGCTGTTCCCGTCTCTCTCTCTCTGTCGCTGTTCCCGTCTCTCTCTCTCTGTCGCTGTTCCCGTCTCTCTCTCTCTCTGTCGCTGTTCCGTCTCTCTCTCTCTCTCTGTCGCTGTTCCCGTCTCTCTCTCTCTCTGTCGCTGTTCCCCGTCTCTCTCTCTGTCGCTGTTCCCGTCTCTCTCTCTCTCTGTCGCTGTTCCCGTCTCTCTCTCTCTGTCGCTGTTCCCGTCTCTCTCTCTCTCTGTCGCTGTTCCCGTCTCTCTCTCTCTCTGTCGCTGTCCCTCTCTCTCTCTCTCTGTCGCTGTTCCCGTCTCTCTCTCTCTCTGTCGCTGTTCCCGTCTCTCTCTCTCTCTGTCGCTGTTCCCGTCTCTCTCTCTGTCGCTGTTCCCCGTCTCTCTGTCGCTGTTCCCGTCTCTCTCTCTCTCTCTCTGTCGCTGTTCCCGTCTCTCTCTCTCTCTGTCGCTGTTCCCGTCTCTCTCTCTCTCTCTGTCGCTGTTCCCGTCTCTCTCTCTCTCTGTCGCTGTTCCCGTCTCTCTCTCTCTCTGTCGCTGTTCCCGTCTCTCTCTGTCGCTGTCGCTGTTCCCCGTCTCTCTGTCGCTGTTCCCGTCTCTCTCTGTCGCTGTTCCCGTCTCTCTCTCTCTCTGTCGCTGTTCCCGTCTCTCTCTGTCGCTGTTCCCGTCTCTCTCTCTGTCGCTGTTCCGTCTCTCTCTCTCTCTGTCGCTGTTCCCCGTCTCTCTCTCTCTGTCGCTGTTCCCGTCTCTCTCTCTCTCTGTCGCTGTTCCCGTCTCTCTCTCTCTGTCGCTGTTCCCTCTCTCTCTCTCTGTCGCTGTTCCCGTCTTCTCTCTCTCTGTCGCTGTTCCCGTCTCTCTCTCTCTCTGTCGCTGTTCCCCTCTCTCTCTCTCTGTCGCTGTTCCCGTCTCTCTCTCTCTCTGTCGCTGTTCCCGTCTCTCTCTCTCTGTCGCTGTTCCCGTCTCTCTCTCTCTCTGTCGCTGTTCCCGTCTCTCTCTCTCTGTCGCTGTTCCCGTCTCTCTCTCTGTCTGTCGCCGTTCCCGTCTCTCTCTCTCTCTCTGTCGCTGTTCCCGCTCTCTCTCTCTCTGTCGCTGTTCCCGTCTCTCTCTCTCTGTCGCTGTTCCCGTCTCTCTCTCTCTCTGTCGCTGTTCCCGTCTCTCTCTCTGTCGCTGTTCCCGTCTCTCTCTCTCTGTCGCTGTTCCCCGCTCTCTCTCTCTCTGTCGCTGTTCCCCGTCTCTCTCTCTCTCTGTCGCTGTTCCCGTCTCTCTCTCTCTCTCTGTCGCTGTTCCCGTCTCTCTCTCTCTCTCTGTCGCTGTTCCCCGTCTCTCTCTCTGTCGCTGTTCCCGTCTCTCTCTCTCTCTGTCGCTGTTCCCGTCTCTCTCTCTCTCTGTCGCTGTTCCCTCTCTCTCTCTCTCTGTCGCTGTTCCGTCTCTCTCTCTCTGTCGCTGTTCCCGTCTCTCTCTCTCTCTGTCGCTGTTCCCGTCTCTCTCTCTCTCTGTCGCTGTTCCCCTGTCTCTCTCTCTCTCTGTCGCTGTTCCCGTCTCTCTCTCTCTCTCTGTCGCTGTTCCCGTCTCTCTCTCTCTCTGTCGCTGTTCCCGTCTCTCTCTCTCTCTGTCGCTGTTCCCGTCTCTCTCTCTCTCTGTCGCTGTTCCCTCTCTCTCTCTCTCTGTCGCTGTTCCCGTCTCTCTCTCTCTCTGTCGCTGTTCCCGTCTCTCTCTCTCTGTCGCTGTTCCCGTCTCTCTCTCTCTCTGTCGCTGTTCCCGTCTCTCTCTCTGTCGCTGTTCCCGTCTCTCTCTCTCTCTGTCGCTGTTCCCCGTCTCTCTCTCTCTCTGTCGCTGTCTCGTCTCTCTCTCTCTCTGTCGCTGTTCCCGTCTCTCTCTCTCTCTGTCGCTGTTTCCCGTCTCTCTCTCTCTGTCGCTGTTCCCGTCTCTCTCTCTCTGTCGCTGTTCCCCGTCTCTCTCTCTCTCTGTCGCTGTTCCCGTCTCTCTCTCTCTCGTCGCTGTTCCCGTCTCTCTCTCTCTCTGTCGCTGTTCCCGTCTCTCTCTGTCGCTGTTCCCGTCTCTCTCTGTCGCTGTTCCCGTCTCTCTCTGTCGCTGTTCCCGTCTCTCTCTCTCTCTGTCGCTGTTCCCGTCTCTCTCTCTCTCTGTCGCTGTTCCGTCTCTCTCTCTCTCTGTCGCTGTTCCCGTCTCTCTCTGTCGCTGTTCCCGTCTCTCTCTCTCTGTCGCTGTTCCCCCCTCTCTCTCTCTGTCGCTGTTCCCCGTCTCTCTCTCTCTCTGTCGCTGTTCCGTCTCTCTCTCTCTCTGTCGCTGTTCCCTGCCTTCTCTCTCTCTCTCTCTCTGTCGCTGTTGAGGTAGTGAAGGCATGTTCCGCCAAGCAGCACAGTGTAATCTAACTGACAGTAATTCACTCTAGGTTCATCCCAAATGACCCTATACCCTTTATAGTGTACTTCTTTGACTGGGGCCATAGGGACTATATAGGGTGCCATTTGAACACATGGTCTCAAACCAAAGGTCTCTTATATTCCCTGATACCAGGATGGCAACATGTAGCCCTGCAAGCCTGTGGTTTTATCTTGTTATGTCAGTAACTCAATCAACCCATGTTATCTTCCAATAGTTGTCCGGAACAGAACCATTATTTATTTTAAACCGATTTGACCCCACCCACCACCACCAAAGTACCTGTTTTATATATTTATTTCTACCTTTTGAAATAGATTATTTGTTACTTTGTAGCATTTAAATAACTTCACCAAACAGTGTGGATACAGCAGCTACAGATGAGTCGTTCCGGAGAGGAATGAGACGGACATTTAGCTAAAAGGCTAGGGCTGGCTGGGACTGTAGGGAGGGGTACGTGGAGCCACTGTGGGTAGGGATGGGGGTACGTGGAGCCACTGTGGGTAGGGATGGGGGTATGTGGAGCCACTGTGGGTAGGGATGGGGGTACGTGGAGCCACTGTGGGTAGGGATGGGGGTACGTGGAGCCACTGTGGGTAGGGATGGGGCGTGGAGCCACTGTGGGTAGGGATGGGGGTACGTGGAGCCACTGTGGGTAGGGATGGGGGTACGTGGAGCCACTGTGGGTAGGGATGGGGGTGCGTGGAGCCACTGTGGGTAGGGATGGGGGTCGTGGAGCCACTGTGGGTAGGGATGGGGCACGTGGAGCCACTGTGGGTAGGGATGGGGGTACGTGGAGCCAGGGATGTGGGTAGGGATGGGGGTCGTGGAGCCACTGTGGGTAGGGATGGGGGTACGTGGAGCCACTGCGGGTAGGGATGGGGTACGTGGAGCCACTGCGGGTAGGGATGGGGGGTACGTGATGAGTTCAGGTTTCTGTGGTCCCTGTTTCTCCCCAATCAAAGTTTCATATTCTTCCAATTAACACACAGGAAACGCTTTCCTCATTAACCTGTTTCTTTTGAAGTAGCCGAACATTTTGACCACGTTCTTTTTATATGTTTTGTTGTCAGAAACAACAGAAGGATTCGTTGGAGGCCCACAGACGGAGACGAGAGGATTTCATCACTGTTCTAAATGGAGACAAGGACAAGATGGAGAGCATCAAGGTAAAGACCTGTGTGTGATGCAGAGACGAGGAATAATGGAGTCTGTAAAGGTTTAGGATCATCAACATTAAGTCTGTCCTCTTGTCCGTCACAATTTAAAACAAATAGTTGGACATGAAGATTATAGATTTAAGTTGTTAAAAAATAGTGTCTAGTTTGAGAAACAAGTCCTCAACTGGCAGCATCATTAAATAGTACCCACAAAACACCAGTCTCGACCTCAACAGTGAAGGCGACTCAGGATTTTTTGGCCTTCTAGGCAGAGTTCCTCTGTCCAGTGTCTGTGTTCTTTTGCCCATTTTAATCCTTTCTTTTTATTGGCCAGTCTTCTTTGCAACTTTGCCTAGAAAGGCCAGAATCCGAGTCACCTCTTCACTCTTGATGTTGAGACTGGTGTTTTATGGTACTATTTAATGAACTGCCAGTTGAGGACTTGTGAGGCGTCTGTTTCTCAAACTAGACACTTTAATGTACTTGTCGTCTTGCTCAGTTGTGCACCGGGGCCTCCCACTCCTCTTTCTATTCTAGTTAGAGCCAGTTTGCACTATTCTGTGAAGGGAGTAGTACACAGCTGTACGAGATCAATGGCAATTTCTCGCATTTAATAGCCTTAATTTCTCAGAACAATAATAGACTGACGCGTTTCAGAAGAAAGGTCTTTGTTTCTGGACATTTTGAGCCTGTGTCGAACTCCACAAATGCTGATGCTCCAGATACTCAACTAGTCTAAAGGCCAGATTTATTGCTTCTTTAATCAGGACAACAGTTTTCAGCTGTGCTAACATAATTGTAAAAGGGGTTTCTAATGATCAATTAGCCTTTTAAAATTATAAACTTGGATTAGCTAATGTAATGTGCCATTGTAACACAGGAGTGATGGTTGCTGATAATGGGCCTATGTAGATATTCCATTAAAAATCAGCGTTTCCAGCTACAACAGTCATTTACAACATTAACAATGTCTACACTATTTCTTGATCAATTTGATGTTACTTTAATGGACAAAAAGCACTTTTTTCTTTCACAAACAAGGACATTTCTAAGTGACCCCAAACTTTTGAATGGTAGTGTATCTATGTTTTTGTATATCAGCCCAGGGATGACAGGTGGCAAAATAAAGACTTACTGTCAAACCTGTAGTGTGTTGAAGGAGAGGACTGCAGTTGGTGAGTTATTTATGTCCCTTCATTATGGATGGTAGTTGGTGTTTAAGAAGGGGTTTGTTTGTTGGGGTGTAAGATGGGGGCTTTTGGCTGTTGGGGTGTAAGATGGGGGGCTTTGGCTGTTGGGGTGTAAGATGGGGGCTTTGGCTGTTGGGGTGTAAGATGGGGCTTTGGCTGTTGGGGTGTAAGATGGGGGGGCTTTGGCTTGTTGGGGTGTAAGATGGGGGCTTTGGCTGTTGGGGTGTAAGATGGGGGGGGCTTTGGCTGTTAGAGTGTGAAATGGGGGCTTTGGCTGTTGGGGTGTAAGATGGGGGGCTTTGGCTGTTGGGGTGTAAGATGGGGGCTTTGGCTGTTGGTGTGTGAGATGGGGGCTTTGGCTGTTGGGGTGAGATGGGGTGGCTGTTGGTGTGGGATGGGGGCTTTGGCTGTTGGGGGTGTGAGATGGGGTGGGGTGGCTTTGGCTGTTGGTGTGTGGGATGGGGGGCTTTGGCTGTTGGGGTGTAAGATGGGGTTTGGCTGTTGGTGTGTTTCTGATTCATGTCCCACTCAGGTCAGTTTCTTTCACACGACTATGGATTCATCTTCATTCAGTCAACTTTATTTTCCCCAGAACATTTATTAACATGTAGGATTTGATTAATATCCAGGTTGATACCCCCATCTCACCCCTCTGTCTGTAGAGAATTGGCTCTGAGCTGCAGGTGCGATCAAGGGGAGTTCCAGGCGTTGCATGCCTGCCTTGCGGAGGAGGAGGCGTGTGTGTTGGAACAGCTGCGGAGGGAGGCAGAGGTGGCTCTGGAGCAGCTGCAGCAGCCACCTGGAGGCTGTCCGAGAGGCTGTCAGTCAGCTGGACCACAGTATGAGAATCCTGCATGAGGCTGCTACTACCACGCACCAGACTGGACTAGTAGAGGTATTGGAAGAGTTTCAGGGTTTATCGAAATCCCACTAGGCGTGTCTGGGACTAATAGAAAAGGAAAAAGTGATGTTGTGGAGTTGAGACTGGAGAAGATTGTTTCCTGAAACTCTCCTTGACTTGAGCTGCAACGACCACATTCCAGTCTGCT
>NW_025748749.1:0-25000 GCF_021184085.1 Oncorhynchus gorbuscha
AGTAGCTGTATACCAGGGGTCAGTAGGAGTGGCTGTATACCAGGGGTCGGTAGACAACTCTGGTCCAGGAGTGTCTGTATACCAGGGGTCGGTAGACAACTCTGGTCCAGGAGTGGCTGTATACCAGGTGTCGGTAGGAGTGGCTGTATACCAGGGGTCGGTAGACAACTCTGGTCCAGGAGTGGCTGTATACCAGGGGTCGGTAGACAACTCTGGTCCAGGAGTGTCTGTATACCAGGTGTCGGTAGACAACTCTCGTCCAGGAGTGGCTGTATACCAGGTGTCGGTAGGAGTGGCTGTATACCAGGGGTCGGTAGACAACTCTGGTCCAGGAGTGGCTGTATACCAGGTGTCGGTAGGAGTGGCTGTATACCAGGGGTCGGTAGACAACTCTGGTCCAGGAGTGGCTGTATACCAGGGGTCGTTAGACAACTCTGGCCCAGGAGTGGCTGTATACCAGGGGTCGGTAGACAACTCTGGCCCAGGAGTGGCTGTATACCAGGGGTCGGTAGACAACTCTGGTCCAGGAGTGGCTGTATACCAGGGGTCCGTAGACAACTCTGGTCCAGGAGTGGCTGTACACCAGGGGTCGGTAGACAACTCTGGTCCAGGAGTGTCTGTATACCAGGGGTCGGTAGACAACTCTGGTCCAGGAGTGGCTGTATACCAGGGGTCGTTAGACAACTCTGGTCCAGGAGTGGCTGTATACCAGGGGTCGGTAGACAACTCTGGCCCAGGAGTGGCTGTATACCAGGGGTCGGTAGACAACTCTGGTCCAGGAGTGGCTGTATACCAGGGGTCCGTAGACAACTCTGGTCCAGGAGTGGCTGTACACCAGGGGTCGGTAGACAACTCTGGTCCAGGAGTGTCTGTATACCAGGGGTCGGTAGACAACTCTGGTCCAGGAGTGGCTGTATACCAGGGGTCGTTAGACAACTCTGGTCCAGGAGTGGCTGTATACCAGGGGTCGGTAGGAGTGGCTGTATACCAGATGTCGGTAGGAGTGGCTGTATACCAGGTGTCGGTAGGAGTGGCTGTATACCAGGGGTCGGTAGACAACTCAAGTGCAGTAACACATCTCAACCACAGGGAGGCAGTGCAGATCACACCAGACCAGTGTAGATTGAGACAAGATACCAATCAACAATAACTGACCTGATAAAGTGAAGCTGACGAGTTTCCGACAGTTCTCTGTCACTGATTGGCCCTCAGCTTGACCCTCGGCTCTAACCTGGCAAGGAAACAACCAATGGGAGATGAGCTGTGACGGGAACTCAACCATTGAGAGATGTTAGTATAGGACAGTATAATACCACAGACATGAGACTTATGGTTGAGGGCCAACAAGACTGGAAAATATACCATCAACACAGAGCAGTACAGCACAGTGTAACACTGAGATAAATCAATATCCAGTTCAACACTGAGATATATCAATATCCAGTTCAACACTGAGATATATCAATATCCAGTTCAACACTGAGATATATCAATATCCAGTTCAACACTGAGATATATCAATATCCAGTTCAACACTGAGATATATCAATATCCAGTTCAACACTGAGATATATCAATATCCAGTTCAACACTGAGATATATCAATATCCAGTTCAACACTGAGATATATCAATATCCAGTTCTACACAGAGCAGCACAGCACAGTGTAACACTGATATATTTTGGAGAGTGATACTGTATATAGGAGGGTCAGAGAGAGAGAGAGATCAAGTGGACTGGACGTCTGGTAATCTGTCAGATCCTGTCATAAAACCAACATGGCTGCCTGCCAGACGCTCCCTCCGATTGGAAGATTAACGCTCTGAATTTCATATCAAATTAATTTGTGCCAGCTGGTATTAGTGAACTCAGGAAGTGATATGGATGGAGGGAGGGAAGGAGAAGGAGAGGGGGAGGTTTGGAGGGAGGGAGAGGGGGAGGTTTGGAGGGAGGGAGCGGGGGAGGTTTGGAGGGAGGGAGAGGGGGAGGTTTGGAGGGAGGGAGAGAGAGAGAGGGGGAGGGATGGTGGAATGGAGGGAGAGGGGGTAGAGGAGAAAGAGAGGAGGGAGGGGGAGAGAGGAGGGAGGGAGAGAGAGGAGTGGAGAGAGAGATGGAGGGGGGTGGAGAGAGAGATGGAGGGGGTGGAGAGAGAGATGGAGGGGGTGGAGAGAGAGATGGAGGGGGTGGAGAGAGAGATGGAGGGGGTGGAGAGAGAGATGGAGGGGGTGGAGAGAGAGAGAGATGGAGGGGGTGGAGAGAGAGAGAGATGGAGGGGGTGGAGAGAGAGATGGAGGGGGTGGAGAGAGAGATGGAGGGGGTGGAGAGAGAGATGGAGGGGGTGGAGAGAGAGATGGAGGGGGGTGGAGAGAGAGAGAAAACACCATTGTAAATACAACCTACAGTTATGTTTATTTATTTTCCCATCTGTACTATTTGCACATCATCACAACACTGTATATAGACATAATATGACATTTGAAATGTCTATTCTTTTGTTAATTTACATTGTTAATTCACTTTTGTTTATTATCTATGTAACTTGCTATGGCAATGTAAACATACGTTTCCCATAACAATAAAACCCCTTACATTGAATTGAGGGGTGGAGGGAGAGAGAGGGAGGGGGAGGTACGGTGGAGGGAGAGAGAGGGAGGGGGAGGTACGGCGGAGGGAGAGAGAGGGAGGGGGAGGGAGAGAGAGGGAGGGGGAGGTACGGCGGAGGGAGAGAGGGGGGGTACGGCGAAGGAAGAGAGAGGGAGGGGGAGGTACGGCGGAGGGAGAGAGAGGGAGGGGGGAGGTACAGCGGAGGGAGAGAGAGGGAGGGGGAGGTACGGCGGAGGGAGAGAGAGGGAGAGGGGGAGGTACGGTAGAGGGAGAGAGAGGGAGAGGGGAGGTACGGTGGAGGGAGAGAGAGGGAGGGGGAGGTACGGTGGAGGGAGAGAGAGGGAGGGGGAGGTACGGTGGAGGGAGAGAGAGGGGAGGTACGGTGGAGGGAGAGAGGGAGGGGGAGGTACGGTGGAGGGAGAGAGAGGGGTTAGAGAGAGCGAGAGAGAGGGGGGAGGGCGGGAGGGAGAGAGAAAAAGAGATGGAGGAGGAGATAGATATAATATAGTCCAACTGGCACGTTCAGCTGACACACACACACACACACACACACACACACACACACACACACACACACACACACACACACACACACACACACACACACACACACACACACACACACACACACACACACACACACACACACACACACACACACACACACACACACACACCTCTCTCTAAACAACCAGATAAGCTTGCCTAAGATGCAGCTACACCATCTGGCATACAGTTACTTGGTCCATAAGCACTCCTTCATAAACATAGACAGACAGACACACAGAACTCACAGGAAGTCCTGGGTTGTTGACGGTGATGCAGGGGGTTGTTGCTCTCAGGCCTCCACTCACTCCATGATAGTACTTAAAGCAGATCTTAGTCTCAGCTGAGGAAGGAACACACACACAGAAGGGTTCTATTGTTCTAATCATCCTGAACACACACACAGAAGAGTTCTATTGTTCTAATCATCCTGAACACACACACATAAGAGTTCTATTGTTCTAATCATCCTGAACACACACACAGAAGAGTTCTATTGTTCTAATCATCCTGAACACACACACAGAATACTTATATTGTTCTAATCATCCTGAACACACAAACAGTCCTTCATAAACATTAACACACACACACACTATACTCACACTCCATGAAGTAAGGTCCAGGCTCCAGCCTCCAGACGATCTGTCCTCTCTGGGTGCCGTTCACCCCGCGGTTCTTAGAGTCCCACACGTTGGCAGGACACGTCTCGTCTGAGGAGGGGACACACAGTCTCATCACTGATATAGGCTGTAACCGTGCCGACTTAGGCCATAACACAACTGACAGCCCCACACGTTGGCAGGACACGTCTCATCAACACCGTTTTACTGAATCAGACGTAACACAACTGACACGTGGTATTTATAAATGTTTTATTGTTTTATTTGACCTTTATTTAGCAACTTGGCAAGTCGGTTAAGAAACAATTCATATTTAGAATGTCGGACTAACCGGCCAAACCCAGACGGCGCTGGGCCTATTGTGCACCGCCCTATGGGAATCCCAAACCCAGACGACGCTGGGCCTATTGTGCACCGCCCTGTGGGACTCCCAAACCCAGACGGCGCTGGGCCTATTGTGCACCGCCCTGTGGGAATCCCAATCACAGCCGGATGTGATACAGCCTGGATTCAAACCCGGGACTGTAGTGACGCCTCTGGCACTGAGATGCAGCGCCACCCAGGAGCCCAACAGTACTAATGACAGGCAGAAACCAAGCTGAAACAGGCCCTAACTGTACTGATGTAGACGGTCAGAGGACTGACACACACCATGACCACAACTGACAGGCCGTAATGTACTGCTGTAACCTAGTGTAGCAGTAGATGATGCTGTAACCTAGTGTAGCAGTAGATGATGCTGTAACCTAGTGTAACAGTAGCTGATGCTGTAACCTAGTGTAACAGTAGCTGATGCTGTAACCTAGTGTAACAGTAGCTGATGCTGTAACCTAGTGTAGCAGTAGCTGATGCTGTAACCTAGTGTAGCAGTAGCTGATGCTGTAACCTAGTGTAGCAGTAGCTGATGCTGTAACCTAGTGTAACAGTAGCTGATGCTGTAACCTAGTGTAGCAGTAGCTGATGCTGTAACCTAGTGTAGCAGTAGCTGATGCTGTAACCTAGTGTAACAGTAGCTGATGCTGTAACCTAGTGTAGCAGTAGCTGATGCTGTAACCTAGTGTAACAGTAGCTGATGTTGTAACCTAGTGTAACAGTAGCTGATGCTGTAACCTAGTGTAACAGTAGCTGATGCTGTAACCTAGTGTAGCAGTAGCTGATGCTGTAACCTAGTGTAACAGTAGCTGATGCTGTAACCTAGTGTAACAATAGCTGATGCTGTAACCTAGTGTAACAGTAGCTGATGCTGTAACCTAGTGTAACAGTAGCTGATGCTGTAACCTAGTGTAACAGTAGCTGATGCTGTAACCTAGTGTAACAGTAGCTGATGCTGTAACCTAGTGTAACAGTAGCTGATGCTGTAACCTAGTGTAGCAGTAGCTGATGCTGTAACCTAGTGTAACAGTAGCTGATGCTGTAACCTAGTGTAGCAGTAGCTGATGCTGTAACCTAGTGTAGCAGTAGCTGATGCTGTAACCTAGTGTAACAGTAGCTGATGCTGTAACCTAGTGTAGCAGTAGCTGATGCTGTAACCTAGTGTAACAGTAGCTGATGCTGTAACCTAGTGTAACAGTAGCTGATGCTGTAACCTAGTGTAACAGTAGCTGAGGCTGTAACCTAGTGTAACAGTAGCTAACAGTAGCTGATGCTGTAACCTAGTGTAGCAGTAGCTGATGCTGTAACCTAGTGTAGCAGTAGCTGATGCTGTAACCTAGTGTAACAGTAGCTGATGCTGTAACCTAGTGTAACAGTAGCTGATGCTGTAACCTAGTGTAACAGTAGCTGATGCTGTAACCTAGTGTAACAGTAGCTGATGCTGTAACCTAGTGTAACAGTAGCTGATGCTGTAACCTAGTGTAACAGTAGCTGATGCTGTAACCTAGTGTAGCAGTAGCTGATGCTGTAACCTAGTGTAACAGTAGCTGATGCTGTAACCTAGTGTAGCAGTAGCTGATGCTGTACCCTAGTGTAACAGTAGCTGATGCTGTAACCCAGTGTAACAGTAGCTGATGCTGTAACCTAGTGTAACAGTAACTGATGCTGTAACCTAGTGTAACAGTAGCTGATGCTGTAACCTAGTGAAGCAGTAGCTGATGCTGTAACCTAGTGTAGCAGTAGCTGATGCTGTAACCTAGTGTAACAGTAGCTGATGCTGTAACCTAGTGTAACAGTAGCTGATGCTGTAACCTAGTGTAGCAGTAGATGATGCTGTAACCTAGTGTAACAGTAGCTGATGCTGTAACCTAGTGTAACAGTAGCTGATGCTGTAACCTAGTGTAGCAGTAGCTGATGCTGTAACCTAGTGTAACAGTAGCTGATGCTGTAACCTAGTGTAGCAGTAGCTGATGCTGTACCCTAGTGTAACAGTAGCTGATGCTGTAACCCAGTGTAACAGTAGCTGATGCTGTAACCTAGTGTAACAGTAACTGATGCTGTAACCTAGTGTAACAGTAGCTGATGCTGTAACCTAGTGAAGCAGTAGCTGATGCTGTAACCTAGTGTAGCAGTAGCTGATGCTGCAACCCAGTGTAACAAAGTAGCTGATGCTGTAACCTAGTGTAGCAGCAGCTGATGCTGTACCCCAGTGTAACAGTAGCTGATGCTGTAACCTGGTGTAGCAGTAGATGATGCTGTAACCTAGTGTAACAGTAGCTGATGCTGTAACCTAGTGTAACAGTAGCTGATGCTGTAACCTAGTGTAACAGTAGATGATGCTGTAACCTAGTGTAACAGTAGCTGATGCTGTAACCTAGTGTAACAGTAGCTGATGCTGTAACCTAGCGTAGCAGTAGCTGATGCTGTAACCTAGTGTAACAGTAGCTGATGCTGTAACCTAGTGTAGCAGTAGCTGATGCTGTAACCTAGTGTAGCAGTAGCTGATGCTGTAACCTAGTGTAACAGTAGCTGATGCTGTAACCTAGTGTAACAGTAGCTGCTACAGACACTATGGTCAGTTTCCTGTTGTCCTTGAGCTGTGTCGGACAAACGCCGGGACATAGTCCATGTGTCACTCAGTCAGTGTGTGACAGAGATGCGTGTGTGTGTGTGTGTGTGTGTGTGTGTGTGTGTGTGTGTGTGTGTGTGTGTGTGTGTGTGTGTGTGTGTGTGTGTGTGTGTGTGTGTGTGTGTGTGTGTGTGTGTGTGTGTGTTACTCAGATAGTATGTGACACAGATGCGTGTGTGTGTGTGTGTGTGTGTGTGTGTGTGTGTGTGTGTGTGTGTGTGTGTGTGTGTGTGTGTGTGTGTGTGTGTGTGTGTGTGTGTGTGTGTGTGTGTGTGTGTGTGTGTGTGTGTGTGTGTATCTGTTACTCAGATAGTATGTGACAGAGATGACCATGAAGAATATGTCTCATGTGTTTTCACCCAGTCTCCCCTCAGAGCCACAACTCAACTCACACCATGTCACAATCAATAACATCTGGACAGGATCCAGGCCAGGGTGGCAAGTGACATCAGCCACTATGAGACCACTATGATGACACACCAGCACTATGTTCACACTGCCTCCCAGAGGCTCTGCATATTTAATCAATAACCCAGGTAATGTCAGAATAAGTCACTTGTGTCACTTGTATAATGCCGTTACCCAGAAACCCTGTAGTTTTTCCAGCCTGTTCAACCTCTCTTTCATATCGTCTGAGATCCCCAAGGACTCAGACGATAGGGTGACACCCTGGACCCAAACTGTTACAGACCTATATCCATCCTGCCTTGCCTATCTAAGGTCTTCGAAAGCCAAGTCAACAAACAGGTGACTGACCACCTCGAATCCCACCGCACCTTCTCCGCTATGCAATCCGGTTTCCGAGCCGGTCACGGGTGCACCTCAGCCACACACTCAAGGTACTAAACGACATCATAACCGCCATCGATAAAAGACAGTACTGTGCAGCCGTCTTCATCGACCTTGCCAAGGCTTTCGACTCTGTCAATCACCATATTCTTATCGGCAGACTCAGTAGCCTCGGTTTTTCGGATGACTGCCTTGCCTGGATCACCAATTACTTTGCAGACAGAGTTCAGTGTGTCAAATCGGAGGGCATGTTGTCCGGTCCTCTGGCAGTCTCTATGGGGCGCCACAGGGTTCAATTCTCGGACCGACTCTTTTCTCTGTATATATCAATGATGTTGCTCTTGCTGCGGGCGATTCCCTGATCCACCTCTACGCAGACGACACCATTGTATACACTTTCGGCCCGTCATTGGACACTGTGCTATCTAACCTCCAATCGAGCTTCAATGCCATACAACACTCCTTCCGTGGCCTCCAACTGCTCTTAAACGCTAGTAAAACCAAATGCATGCTTTTCAACCGATCGCTGCCTGCACCCGCATGCCCGACTAGCATCACCACACTGGATGGCTCCGACCTTGAATATGTGGACACCTATAAGTACCTAGGTGTCTGGCTAGACTGCAAACTCTCCTTCCAGACCCATATCAAACATCTCCAATCGAAAATCATATCAAGAATCGGCTTTCTATTCCGTAACAAAGCCTCCTTCACTCACGCTGCCAAGCTTACCCTAGTAAAACTGACTATCCTACCGATCCTCGACTTCGGCGACGTCATCTACAAAATTGCTTCCAACACTCTACTCAGCAAACTGGATGCAGTTTATCACAGTGCCATCCGTTTTGTCACTAAAGCACCTTATACTACCCACCACTGCGACTTGTATGCTCTAGTCGGCTGGCCCTCGCTACATATTCGCCGCCAGACCCACTGGCTTCAGGTCATCTACAAGGCCATGCTAGGCAAAGCTCCGCCTTATGTCAGCTCACTGGTCACGATGGCAACACCCATCCGTAGCACGCGCTCCAGCAGGTGTATCTCATTGATCATCCCTAAAGCCAACACCTCATTCGGCCGCCTTTCGTTCCAGTACTCTGCTGCCTGTGACTGGAACGAATTGCAAAAATTGCTGAAGTTGGAGACTTTTATCTCCCTCACCAACTTCAAACATCAGCTAGCTGAGCAGCTAACCGATCGCTGCAGCTGTACATAATCTATTGGTAAATAGCACACCCATTTTCACCTACCTCATCCCCACAGTTTTTATTTATTTACTTTTCTGCTCTTTTGCACACCAATATCTCTACCTGTACATGATCATTTATTACTCCATTGTTAATCTGCAATATTGTAATTATTCGCCTACCTCCTCATGCCTTTTGCACACATTGTATATAGACTCCCCTTTTTTTCTCTGTGTTATTGACTTGTTAATTGTTTACTCCATGTGTAACTCTGTGTTGTCTGTTCGCACTGCTATGCTTTATCTTGGCCAGATCGCAGTTGCAAATGAGAACCTGTTCTCAACTAGCCTACCTGGTTAAATAAAGGTGAATTTTTTTTAAACAACAGAGGTGGAAAAGGAAGAGAGGAAGAGAGGAGGAGAGGAGAGAGAGGGGGATGGAGTGATGGAGGGGGACAGAGAGGAGGACGGAGTGATGGAATAGAGGAGAGAGAGGGGGATGGAGGGAGAGAGAGGGGGATGGAGTGATGGAGGGGGACAGAGAGGAGGACGGAGTAGAGGAGAGAGAGGGGGATGGAGGGGAGAGAGAGGGGGATGGAGTGATGGAGGGGGACAGAGAGGAGGACGGAGGATGGAGTAGAGGAGAGAGAGGAGGACGGAGTGATGGAGTAGAGGAGAGAGAGGGGGATGGAGGGGAGAGAGAGGGGGATGGAGTGATGGAGTAGAGGAGAGAGAGGGGGATGGAGGGGAGAGAGAGGGGGATGGAGTGATGGAGGGGGACAGAGAGGAGGACGGAGGATGGAGTAGAGGAGAGAGAGGGGGATGGAGGGGAGAGAGAGGGGGATGGAGGATGGAGGGGGACAGAGAGGAGGACGGAGTAGAGGAGAGAGAGGGGATGGAGGGGAGAGAGAGGGGGATGGAGGATGGAGGGGGACAGAGAGGAGGACGGAGGATGGAGTAGAGGAGAGAGAGGAGGACGGAGTGATGGAGTAGAGGAGAGAGAGGGGGATGGAGGGGAGAGAGAGGGGGATGGAGTGATGGAGGAGAGGAGAGAGAGGGGGATGGAGGGATGGAGAGGGAGAGAGAGGGGGATGGAGGATGGAGGAGAGGAGAGAGACGGGGATGGAGTGATGGAGGGGGAGAGAGAGGAGGATGGAGGTATGGTGGAGAGGATAGAGAGGGAGAGAGGAGAGAGAGGGGGATGGAGTGATGGAGAGGGAGAGAGGAGGATGGAGGGATGGAGAGGGAGAGAGGAGGATGGAGGGATGGAGAGGGAGAGAGAGGAGGATGGAGGGATGGAGAGGGAGAGAGAGGAGGATGGAGGGATGGAGAGGGAGAGAGGAGGATGGAGGGATGGAGAGGGAGAGAGAGGAGGATGGAGGTATGGAGAGGGAGAGAGAGGATAGAGAGGAGAGAGAGGAGGATGGAGGGATGGAGGGATGGAGAGGGAGAGAGAGGATAGAGAGGAGAGAGAGGAGGATGGGAGGATGAAGGAGATGAGAGAGAAGAGGATGGAGTGATGGAGGAGAGGAGAGAGAGGAGGATAGAGTGATGGAAGAGAGGAGGATGAGTGATGGAGGGGTTAGAGAGGAGGATGGAGGATGGAGGAGAGGAGGATGAGTGATGGAGGGGTTAGAGAGAGGAGGATGGAGGATGGAGGGGGAGAGAGAGGAGGATGGAGTGATGGAGGGTTTAGAGAGAGGATGATGGAGTGATGGAGGAGAGGGACGATGGAGTGATGGAGGAGAGGGAGGATGGAGTGATGGAGGAGAGGAGGATGAGTGATGGAGGGGTGAGAGAGAGGAGGATGGAGGATGGAGGAGAGGAGGATGAGTGATGGAGGAGAGAGAGGAGGATGGAGTGATGGAGGAGAGGAGGATGTAGTAATGGAGGAGATGAGAGAGAGGAGGATGGAGTTATGGAGGGGGAGAGAGAGAGGATGGAGTAGATGAGAGAGAGGAGGATGGAGTGATGGAGGGGGATAGAGAGAGGAGGATGGAGGATGGAGGGGGAGAGAAAGGAGGATGGAGTGATGGAGGAGAGGAGGATGAGTGATGGAGGGGTTAGAGAGGAGGATGGAGTAGAGGAGGATGAGTGATGGAGGGGGAGAGAGAGGAGGATGGAGTGATGGAGGAGAGGAGGATGAGTGATGGAGGGGGAGAGAGAGGAGGATGGAGTGATGGAGGAGAGGAGGATGAGTGATGGAGGGGTTAGAGAGGAGGATGGAGTAGAGGAGGATGAGTGATGGAGGGGGAGAGAGAGGAGGATGGAGTGATGGAGGAGAGGAGGATGTAGTGATGGAGGAGATGAGAGAGGAGGATGTAGTGATGGAGGAGATGAGAGAGAGGAGGATGGAGTGATGGAGGGGGAGAGAGAGAGGAGGATGGAGGATGGAGGGGGATAGAGAGAGGAGGATGGAGGATGGAGGGGATAGAGAGAGGAGGATGGGTGATGGAGGGGGATAGAGAGAGGAGGATGGAGTGATGGAGGAGAGGAGGATGAGTGATGGAGGGGGAGAGAAAGGAGGATGGAGTGATGGAGGGGGAGAGAGAGGAGGATGGAGGATGGAGGAGAGGAGGATGAGTGATGGAGGGGGAGAGAAAGGAGGATGGAGTGATGGAGGAGAGGAGGATGAGTGATGGAGGGGAGAGAAAGGAGGATGGAGTGATGGAGGAGAGGAGGATGAGTGATGGAGGAGAGGAGAGAGAGGAGGATGGAGTGATGAAGGAGATGAGAGAGAGGAGGATGGAGTGATGGAGGAGAGGAGGATGAGTGATGGAGGAGAGGAGAGAGAGGAGGATGGAGTGATGAAGGAGAGGAGGATGAGTGATGGAGGGGGAGAGAAAGGAGGATGAGTGATGGAGGGGGAGAGAGAGGAGGATGGAGTGATGGAGGGGGAGAGAAAGGAGGATGGAGTGATGGAGGAGAGGAGGATGAGTGATGGAGGGGGAGAGAAAGGAGGATGAGTGATGGAGGGGGAGAGAGAGGAGGATGGAGTGATGGAGGGGGAGAGAGAGGTGGATGGAGGATGGAGGAGAGGAGGATGAGTGATGGAGGGGGAGAGAGAGGAGGATGGGAGGATGGAGGGGGAGAGAGAGGAGGATGGAGTGATGGAGGAGAGGAGGATGAGTGATGGAGGGGGAGAGAGAGGAGGATGGAGGGTTTAGAGAGAGGAGGATGGAGTGATGGAGGAGAGGGAGGATGGAGTGATGGAGGAGAGGAAGATGAGTGATGGAGGGGTTAGAGAGAGGAGGATGGAGTGATGGAGGAGATGAGAGAGAGGAGGATGGAGTGATGGAGGAGAGGAAGATGAGTGATGGAGGGGTTAGAGAGAGGAGGATGGAGTGATGGAGGAGATGAGAGAGAGGAGGATGGAGTGATGGAGGAGAGGAGGGTGAGTGATGGAGGGGGAGAGAGAGGAGGATGGAGTGATGGAGGAGAGGAGGATGAGTGATGGAGGGGGAGAGAGAGGAGGATGGAGTGATGGAGGAGAGGAGGATGAGTGATGGAGGGGTTAGAGAGAGGAGGATGGAGTGATGGAGGAGAGGAGAGAGAGGAGGATGGAGTGATGGAGGAGAGGAGGATGAGTGATGGAGGGGTTAGAGAGAGGAGGATGGAGTGATGGAGGAGATGAGAGAGAGGAGGATGGAGTGATGGAGGAGAGGAGGGTGAGTGATGGAGGGGGAGAGAGAGGAGGATGGAGTGATGGAGGAGAGGAGGGTGAGTGATGGAGGGGGAGAGAGAGGAGGATGGAGTGATGGAGGAGAGGAGGGTGAGTGATGGAGGGGGAGAGAGAGGAGGATGGAGTGATGGAGGAGAGGAGGGTGAGTGATGGAGGGGGAGAGAGAGGAGGATGGAGTGATGGAGGAGAGGAGGGTGAGTGATGGAGGGGAGAGAGAGGAGGATGGAGTGATGGAGGAGAGGAGGGTGAGTGATGGAGGGGAGAGAGAGGAGGATGGAGTGATGGAGGAGAGGAGGGTGAGTGATGGAGGGGGAGAGAGAGGAGGATGGAGTGATGGAGGAGAGGAGGGTGAGTGATGGAGGGGGAAAGAGCGGAGGATGGAGTGATGGAGGGGTTAGAGAGAGGAGGATGGAGTGATGGAGGAGAGGAGGATGAGTGATGGAGGGGGAGAGAGAGGAGAATGGAGTGATGGAGGATAGGAGGATGAGTGATGGAGGGGGAGAGAGAGGAGGATGGAGTGATGGAGGAGAGGAGGGTGAGTGATGGAGGGGGAGAGAGAGGAGGATGAAGTGATGGAGGAGAGGAGGATGAGTGATGGAGGGAGAGAGAGAGGAGGATGAAGTGATGGAGGAGAGGAGGATGAGTGATGGAGAGGGAAAGAGCAGAGGATGGAGTGATGGAGGGGGAGAGAGGAGGATGGAGTGATGGAGGAGAGGAGGATGAGTGATGGAGGGGAGAGAGAGGAGGATGAAGTGATGGAGGAGAGGAGCATGAGTGATGGAGAGGGAAAGAGCGGAGGATGGAGTGATGGAGGGGTTAGAGAGAGGAGGATGGAGTGATGGAGTAGAGGAGAGGAGAGAGAGGAGGATGGAGTGATGAAGGAGATGAGAGAGAGGAGGATGGAGTGATGGAGGAGAGGAGGATGAGTGATGGAGAGGGAAAGAGCGGAGGATGGAGTGATGGAGGGGGAGAGAGGAGGATGGAGTGATGAAGGAGATGAGAGGATGGAGTGATGGAGGAGAGGAGGATGGAGTGATGGAGGAGATGAGAGAGAGGGGGATGGAGGGATGAAGGAGAGAGAGAGGGGGAGGATGGAGTGATGGAGGAGATGAGAGAGAGGGGGATGGAGTGATGGAGTAGAGGAGGATGAGTGATGGAGAGGGAAAGAGCGGAGGATGGAGTGATGGAGGGGGAGAGAGGAGGATGGAGTGATGAAGGAGATGAGAGGATGGAGTGATGGAGGAGTTAGAGAGAGGAGGATGGAGTGATGGAGGAGATGAGAGAGAGGGGATGGAGGGATGAAGGAGAGAGAGAGGGAGGATGGAGTGATGGAGGAGATGAGAGAGAGAGGATGGAGGATGGAGGAGTTAGAGAGAGGAGGATGGAGTGATGGAGGAGATGAGAGAGAGGAGGATGGAGTGATGGAGGAGATGAGAGAGGAGGATGGAGTGATGGAGGAGTTAGAGAGAGGAGGATGGAGTGATGGAGGAGATGAGAGAGAGGAGGATGGAGTGATGAAGGAGAGAGAGAGAGGAGGATGGAGTGATGGAGGAGATGAGAGAGAGGAGGATGGAGTGATGAAGGAGAGAGAGAGGGGAGGCAGGGCAGACGGTAGGTGCCAGTAATGGAGCCGTGTTGGCTCCAGGGCAGGGGTGGATGGCCCAGGGCCAGAATGATGCATCTCTCTGGGGGACACATCTCAGGGCCTCCCCCCCCGGTCAACACCTCCACACACAGAGCCTGGTGTGGAGAGTGGATGGATCTCCTTTCACTGGCCATCACTCTCTCTACTGGCTGCTGCTGACACTATAGTGTTCAGGATGTGTGTGTGTGTGTGTGTGTGTGTGTGTGTGTGTGTGTGTGTGTGTGTGTGTGTGTGTGTGTGTGTGTGTGTGTGTGTGTGTGTGTGTGTGTGTGTGTGTGTGTGTGTGTGTGTGTGTGTGTCAGTAAGTGCCCTCTGATAGCAGGCTGATGATAATGAGAAGATAAAGAACTGAAGCTGATACCATTATTCACTATTGCCCAGGATGTACAGAAGTCCACTATTCACTATTGTCAGAATATACAGAAGTCCACTATTCACTATTGCCCAGGATGTACAGAAGTCCATTATTCACTATTGCCAGAATGTACAGAAGTCCACTATTCACTATTGTCCAGGATGTACAGAAGTCCACTATTGTCCAGGATGTACAGAAGTCCACTATTTCCTATTGTCCAGGATGTACAGAAGTCCACTATTCACTATTGTCCAGGATGTACAGAAGTCCACTATTGTCCAGGATGTACAGAAGTCCACTATTCACTATTGTCCAGGATGTACAGAAGTCCACTATTCCCTATTGTCCAGGATGTACAGAAGTCCACTATTCCCTATTGTCCAGGATGTACAGAAGTCCACTATTCACTATTGTCCAGGATGTACAGAAGTCCACTATTGTCCAGGATGTACAGAAGTCCACTATTCACTATTGTCCAGGATGTACAGAAGTCCACTATTGTCCAGGATGTACAGAAGTCCACTATTCACTATTGTCCAGGATGTACAGAAGTCCACTATTGTCCAGGATGTACAGAAGTCCACTATTCACTATTGTCCAGGATGTACAGAAGTCCACTATTGTCCAGGATGTACAGAAGTCCACTATTCACTATTGTCCAGGATGTACAGAAGACCACAATTCACTATTGTCCAGGATGTACAGAAGACCACAATTCACTACTGTCCAGGATGTACAGAAGTCCACTATTGTCCAGAAGACCACTACTCACTATTGTCCAAAAGTCCAGGCAGAAAGGCACACACCTGTCTATATAAGGTCCCACAGTTGACTGTGCATGTCAGACTGAAAATCAAACCATGAGGTGGAAGGAATTGTCCGTAGAGCTCCGAGACAGGATTGTGTAGCGGCACATATCTGGGGAAGGGTACCAAAATATTTCTACAGCATTGAAGATCCCCCAAGAACACAGTGGCCTCCATCGTTCTTAAATGGAAGATGTTTGGAACCACCAAGACTCTTCCTAGAGCTGACTGCCCGGCCAAACTGAGCCATTGGGGAGAAGGGCCTTGGTCAGGGAGGTGACCAAGAACCCAATGGTCACTCTGACAGAGCTCCATAGGTCCTCTGTGGAGATGGGAGAACCTTCCAGAAGGATAACAATCTCTGCAGCACTCCACCAATCAGGCCTTAATGATAGAGTGGCCACTCCTCAGTAAAATGCACGATAGCCCGCTTACAGTTTGCCAAAAAGCACCTAAAAGGACTGAGACCACGAGAAACAAGATTCTCTGGTCTGATGAAACCAAGATTGAACATTTTGGCCTGAAAGCCAAGTGTCACGTCTGGAAGAAACCTGGCACCATCCCTACGGTGAAACATGGTGGTGGCAGCATGTCTGGAAGAAACCTGGCACCATCCCTACGGTGAAACATGGTGGTGGCAGCATGTCTGGAAGAAACCTGGCACCATCCCTACGGTGAAACATGGTGGTGGCAGCATCATGTCTGGAAGAAACCTGGCACCATCCCTACGGTGAAGCATGGTGGTGGCAGCATCATGTCTGGAAGAAACCTGGCACCATCCCTACGGTGAAGCATGGTGGTGGCAGCATCATGTCTGAAGAAACCTGGCACCATCCCTACGGTGAAGCATGGAGGTGGCAGCATCATGTAGTGGGGATGTTTTTCAGCAGCAGGGACTGGGAGATTAGTTAGGATCGAGGGAAAGATGAATGGAGCAAAGTACAGAGAGCTCCTCATTGAAAACCTGCTCCAGCGTGCTCAGGACCTGAGACCTTCGCCCGAAGGTTCACCTTCCAACAGAACAATGACCCTAAGCACAGCCAAGACAACGCAGGTGTGCCTTCAGGACAAGTCTCTGAATGTCCTTGAGTAGCCCAGCCAGAGCGCGGACTTGAACCTGAGCGAACATCTCTGGAGAGACCTGAAAATAGCTGTGCAGCAACACTCCCCAACCAATCTGATAGAACTCGAGAGGATCTGCAGAGAAGAATGGGAGAAACTTCCCAAATACAGGTGTGCCAAGCTTGTAGAGTCATACCCAAGAAGACTCGAGTCTGTAATCACTGCCAAAGGTGCTTCAACAAAGTACCGAGTAAAGGGTCTGAATACTTATGTAAATGTGACATTCGTTTTTCATTTTTAATACATTTGCAAACATTTCTTAAAACCTGTTTTTGCTTTGTTATTATGGGGTATTGTGTGTAGATTGACGGGGAAAAAACTATTGAATCAATTTTAGAACAAGGCTGTAAAGTAACAAAATGTGGAAAACAAGGCGGGTCATTGCTCACATCAACACCACCAACACCAACACCATTATCCCAGAAACTGGGGCCAAGCCTCCTGCCATACGGGACCTCTATATCAGGCGGTGTTAGAGGAAGGCCTCCAGCCACCTCAGTTCTCTCTTTCAGCCAGACTGTTCTCTCTTCCACCGCACGGCAAGCGGCACCCGAGCGCCAAGTTCAGGTCCAAAAAGCTTCTTAACAGCTTCTACCCCCAAGTCATAAGACTCCTGAACAGCTAATCAAATGGCTTCGCACAATAATTGCATCCCATCCCCTCTCCTCCTCTCCTGTCCTTCCCTCCTCTTCCCCTCCTCTTCCCCTCCCCTCCTCTCCTTTCCTCCTCTTCCCCTCTCCTCCTCTCCTGTCCTTCCCTCCTCTTCCCCTCCCCTCCTCTCCTTTCCTCCTCTTCCCCTCTCCTCCTCTCCTGTCCTTCCCTTCTCTTCCCCTCCTTCTCCTCTCCTGTTCTTCCCTCCCCTCCTCTCCTGTCCTTGCCTCCTCTTCCTCTCCTCTCCTGTCCTTGCCTCCTCTTCCTCTCCCCTCCTGTCCTTGCCTCCTCTTCCCTCCTCTCCCTCCTGTCCTTGCCTCCTCTTCCCCTCCTCCTCCTCTCCCCTCCTGTCCTTGCCTCCCTCTTCCCCTCCTCCTCCTCTCCCCTCCTGTCCTTGCCTCCTCTTCCTCTCCTCCTCCTCTCTTCTCCTGTCCTTGCCTCCTCTTCCTCCCCCTCCCTCTCCCCTCCTGTCCTTGCCTCCTCTTCTTCCCCTCCTCCTCCTCTCCCCTCCTGTCCTTGCCTCCTCCTCCTCTCCCCTCCTGTCCTTGCCTCCTCTTCCCCTCCTCCTCCTCTCCCCTCCTGTCCTTGCCTCCTCTTCCCCTCCTCCTCCTCTCCCCTCCTGTCCTTGCCTCCTCTTCCCCTCCTATCCTCTCCTCTCCTGTCCGTCCCTCCTCTTCCCCTCCTCCTCCTCTCTTCTCCTGTCCTTGACTCCTCTTCCCCTCCTCCTCCTCTCCCCTCCTGTCCTTGCCCCTCTTCACCTCCTCCTCTCCCCTCCTGTCCTTGCCTCCTCTCCCATCCTGTCCTTGCCTCCTCTTCCCCTCCTATCCTCTCCTCTCCTGTCTGTCCCTCCTCTTCCCCTCCTCGCCTCTCTGTCCTTGCCTCCTCTTCCTCTCCTGTCCTTGCCTCCTCTTCCCCTCCTCCTCCTCTCCTCTCCTATCCTGTCCGTTCCTCCTCTTCCCCTTCCCCTCCTCTCCTCTCCTGTCAGTCCCTCCTCCTCTGGTCTCCTCTCCTCCTCCTCTCCTGTCCGTCCCTCCTCCTCTTCTCCTCCTCCTCCTCCTCTCCTCTCTTCTCCTCTTCCTCTCCCCTCCTGTCCTTGCCTCCTCTTCCTCTCCCCTCCTGTCCTTTACTCCTCTTCCTCTCCCCTCCTCTCCCCTCCTGTCCTTGCCTCCTCTTCCCCTCCTCCTCTCCCCTCCTGTCCTTGCCTCCTCTTCCCCTCCTCCTCCTCTCCCCTCCTGTCCTTGCCTCCTCTTCCCCTCCTCCTCCTCTCTTCTCCTGTCCTTGCCTCCTCTTCCTCTCCCCTCCTCTCCCCTCCTCTCCTGTCCTTGCCTCCTCTTCCCCTCCTCCTCCTCTCTTCTCCTGTCCTTGCCTCCTCTTCCTCTCCCCTCCTCTCCCCTCCTGTCCTTGCCTCCTCTTCCCCTCCTCCTCCTCCTCTCTTCTCCTGGCCTTGCCTCCTCTTCCTCTCCCCTCCTCTCCCCTCCTGTCCTTGCCTCCTCTTCCCCTCCTCCTCCTCTCTTCTCCTGTCCTTGCCTCCTCTTCCTCTCTCCTCCTCTCCCCTCCTGTCCTTGCCTCCTCTTCTCCTCTCCTCCTCTTCTCCTCTCCTCCTCTCCCCTCCTGTCCTTGCCTCCTCTCCTCCTCTTCCTCTCCCCTCCTCTCCCCTCCTGTCCTTGCCTCCTCCTCTCCTCTCCTCTCCTCTCCTCTCCTCTCCTCTCCTCTCCTCTCCTCTCCTCTCCTCCTCTCCTCTCCTCTCCTCTCCTCTCCTCTCCTCTCCTCTCCTATCCTCCTCTTCCCCTCCCCTCCTCTCCCGTCCTTCCCTCCTCTCCCGTCCTTCCCTCCTCTTCCCCTCCTCCTCTCCTCCTCCCCACCTCTTTTACGCTGCTGCTGCTCTCTGTTTATAATCTATGCATAGTGACTTTAACTCTAGCTACATGTACATATTGCCTCAACTAACCTGTGTCCCCACACGTTGCCTCTGTACCGGTACCCCTTGTATTTAGCCTTCCTACTGTTATTTTACTGCTGCTATTTCATTATTTGTTACTTTTATTTTATATTTTTTACTTAACACTTATTTTTCTTAAAACTGCATGGTTGGTTAAGGGCTTGTCAGTAAGCATTTCACGGTAAGGTCTACTACACCTGTTGTATTCAGCATTTCACGGTAAGGTCTACCTACACCTGTTGTATTCAGCATTTCACGGTAAGGTCTACCTACACCTGTTGTATTCAGCATTTCACTGTATGGTCTACTACACCTGTTGTATTCAGCATTTCACTGTAAGGTCTACTACACCTGTTGTATTCAGCATTTCACGGTAAGGTCTACCTACACCTGTTGTATTCAGCATTTCACTGTATGGTCTACTACACCTGTTGTATTCAGCATTTCACTGTAAGGTCTACTACACCTGTTGTATTCAGCATTTCACGGTAAGGTCTACCTACACCTGTTGTATTCAGCATTTCACGGTAAGGTCTACTACACCTGTTGTATTCAGCATTTCACTGTAAGGTCTGCCTACACCTGTTGTATTCAGCATTTCACTGTATGGTCTACTACACCTGTTGTATTCAGCATTTCACGGTAAGGTCTACTACACCGGTTGTATTCAGCATTTCACGGTTAGGTCTACCTACACCTGTTGTATTCAGCATTTCACGGTAAGGTCTACCTACACCTGTTGTATTCAGCATTTCACTGTAAGGTCTACCTACACCTGCTGTATTCAGCATTTCACGGTAAGGTCTACATACACCTGTTGTATTCAGCATTTCACTGTAAGGTCTACTACACCTGTTGTATTCAGCATTTCACGGTAAGGTCTACTACACTTGTTGTATTCAGCATTTCACTGTAAGGTCTACCTACACCTGTTGTATTCAGCATTTCACTGTAAGGTCTACCTACACCTGTTGTATTCAGCATTTCACTGTAAGGTCTACCTACACCTGTTGTATTCAGCATTTCACTGTAAGGTCTACTACACCTGTTGTATTCAGCATTTCACTGTAAGGTCTACCTACACCTGTTGTATTCAGCATTTCACTGTAAGGTCTACCTACACCTGTTGTATTCAGCATTTCACTGTAAGGTCTACCTACACCTGTTGTATTCAGCATTTCACTGTAAGGTCTACCTACACCTGTTGTATTCAGCATTTCACTGTAAGGTCTACCTACACCTGTTGTATTCAGCATTTCACTGTAAGGTCTACCTACACCTGTTGTATTCAGCATTTCACTGTAAGGTCTACCTACACCTGTTGTATTCAGCATTTCACTGTAAGGTCTCCTACACCTGTTGTATTCAGCATTTCACGGTAAGGTCTACCTACACCTGTTGTATTCAGCATTTCACGGTAAGGTCTACCTACACCTGTTGTATTCAGCATTTCACTGTAAGGTCTACCAACACCTGTTGTATTCAGCATTTCACTGTAAGGTCTACCTACACCTGTTGTATTCAGCATTTCACTGTAAGGTCTACCTACACCTGTTGTATTCAGCATTTCACTGTAAGGTCTACCTACACCTGTTGTATTCAGCATTTCACTGTAAGGTCTACCTACACCTGTTGTATTCAGCATTTCACTGTAAGGGCTACTACACCTGTTGTATTCAGCATTTCACTGTAAGGTCTACCTACACCTGTTGTATTCAGCATTTCACTGTAAGGTCTACCTACACCTGTTGTATTCAGCATTTCACTGTAAGGGCTACTACACCTGTTGTATTCAGCATTCCACGCACGTAGTGCTTTCACCTCCCTTCCCCATCCTCCCCATCTCACCCTACCTCCCTTCCCCATCCTCCCCATCTCACCCTACCTCCCTTCCCCATCCTCCCCAACTCACCCTACCTCCCTTCCCCATCCTCCCCAACTCACCCTACCTCCCTTCCCCATCCTCCCCATCTCACCCTACCTCCCTTCCCCATCCTCCCCCTCTCACCCTACCTCCCTTATCCATCCTCCCCCTCTCACCCTACCTCCCTTACCCATCCCCCCTCTCACCCTACCTCACCCTACCTCCCTTCCCCATCCTCCCCCTCTCACCCTACCTCCCTTCCCCATCCTCCCCCTCTCACCCTACCCCCTTCCCCATCCTCCCCCTCTCACCCTACCTCCCTTCCCCATCCTCCCCCTACCTCCCTCCCCTCTCGTCCTCCCTCTCATCCTATCTCCCTCCCTCCTCTCTTCCCCCGTCCTTGGTCTCCATTGAGGATCTTGTTCTATGATTGATTTGTGTGTTTTTAAAATGTGAAGTAACTAAATGAATGTACAACTTCCTGGGAATGGGACAATAAAGGAAAACTTGACACAACTTGACCCCCCTACCCCTTCTTCCTCCGAAGATGGTCTAGTCCTTCCCCTGTGTCTCACCGATGTGGTAGAGTCCGATCCAGTCCGTGGCGTCCACTTCCTCCTTGATGTCCCAGTTGATGACCAGGTTTTGGCCTCGCCCCATCGTGAACTCGTATGTCGACGCAGTCAGCGATGACCTGCTCTCCGAGGTCACCAGGTCCGTGTCGCTATTGGCCCTTTGTAGCCCGCCACCATGACCCTCTCCATGACCTCCGACCCCTGACCGTTCACCAGCTGACCTTTCCCCGCCGTGACCCCTAGGGCCAATGCCATCACCGCCCTGGGCTGAGAGGGAGCGCAGGTTTTCAGGGCTGAGAGTATAACGCATGTGTGGGTTGCGCCTCCTCACCACTAGGAGATGCTCACGAGCAGTGGGAGTGGTCGTCATGGTGACCACAGGGGAGGAGGGAGGAGGGGATTGGGGGTGAGATGGGAGGTGAGATGGGGGTTGAGAGGGGTGGGGGTGATGGTGATGATGGGGGAGTGGTGGTGATGGGAGGGGGAGGAAGGGTGGGGGCGGGGGCGGGGGGGGGAAGGACAGCCGTGGCGAGGGAGGGGCGAATGGTGGAGGTTGAGCAGGGTAGGGGGGAGAACCGTGGGCCTCGCCCAAAGCTAGAGCCAGAGAGGAGGGCCACAGGCCAGGAGGCCACAGCACAGGGCCAGAGACAGCCTGGTAGAGCCTACTAGAACCTACTAGAACATACTAGAACCTAATAGAGCATTCTAGAACCTAAGAGAACATATTATAATCTAATAGAACATAACAGAACATACTAGATCCTATTAGAACGTACTAGAACCTAATAGAACATTCTAGAAGCTGACGCCCTAGCTACGGTCAGTAGAAGCCACTAGATTCAATACTACAGCCTGGATCCAACAAGCAGCCAAGCCCAGACACAGGTCAGAGGTCAGAGGTTAGCTAACACATCTCCACTTGTAAGGAGATTTTCCCTTGACACTGTGCCGCTGCCTGCTCTCTGGAAGTCAGAAATAGGTTTACTAAGGTGACTACCGTAAAGCACTTTGTGAGAAATGTTGCTGTAAAAAGGCTTTTATAAATAAAGTTTGATTGAGTGATTGTGGAATTTGAGGCCTGTGATCCAGTCTTCCTATTAGTTGAGATGAACAGGAAGTGAGGTGGGCTGATGCTGAGGTCACATCCTGTTCTCTCCTGTCCGTTCAGTGCTGGTCCAGCCCAGTTTCACATCAGAACATTTAGCTTCACTTCATTACTCAGTAAAGTACAACTGGAGTGGTTCAAGATTTCAATCTAGGGATGGGCTGTACCATGGCTCTTACATACAGGCCCTGAGGCTGCATGTTGGGAGGGGGAGGGGATGAGGGGGGGCGAAGCTCCTCTCTCCCCCTCGTCTGTTTGGGAAGAGGTGGAGTGGAAGGATGTTGGATTGTAGTCTTGTTGGAACTAGGGTGGTCTGGGGTAGGATGTTGGATTGTAGTCTAGTTGGAACTAGGGTGGTCTGGGGTAGGATGTTGTCCTCTTCCAGGGGGGACAGAATGGGGTGAGAGGAGGGAGAGAGGGAGACTGCAGACTGAGGTGGTGGCGGAGGTGATGAAGGGAGGCTGGACACCTGTGAGAGAAAGAGAGACAGAGAGGGAGGGGGAGAAAGTAGGAGGGGACGTCAGAGATACAGCATAACGCCCAGGATCAACCAATGACAGGAGAATGACAGGAACAACAGAAGCTGTTTATCAGACTTGATCACCATCATTGCAACGGCCTCCATTACACTTGATTTGGAACAGAACAAGCTACCCCCAGCTTCCTAATCAACGGCCTCCATTACACTTGATTTGGAACAGAACAAGCTACCCCCAGCTTCCTAATCAACGGCCTCCATTACACTTGATTTGGAACAGAACAAGCTACCCCCAGCTTCCTAATCAACGGCCTCCATTACACTTGATTTGGAACAGAACAAGCTACCCCCAGCTTCCTAATCAACGGCCTCCATTACACTTGATTTGGAACAGAACAAGCTACCCCCAGCTCCCTAATCAACGGCCTCCATTACACTTGATTTGGGACAGAACAAGCTACCCCCAGCTTCCTAATCAACGGCCTCCATTACACTTGATTTGGAACAGAACAAGCTACCCCCAGCTTCCTAATCAACGACAGCCCTACTAACACTTGATTTGGAACAGAACAAGCTACCCCCAGCTTCCTAATCAACGGCAGCCCTAACACTTGATTTGGAACAGAACAAGCTACCCCCAGCTTCCTAATCAACGGCCTCCATTACACTTGATTTGGAACAGAACAAGCTACCCCCAGCTTCCTAATCAACGGCCTCCATTACACTTGATTTGGGACAGAACAAGCTACCCCCAGCTTCCTAATCAACGGCCTCCATTACACTTGATTTGGGACAGAACAAGCTACCCCCAGCTTCCTAATCAACGGCCTCCATTACACTTGATTTGGAACAGAACAAGCTACCCCAGCTTCCTAATCAACGACAGCCCTACTAACACTTGATTTGGAACAGAACAAGCTACCCCCAGCTTCCTAATCAACGGCAGCCCTAACACTTGATTTGGAACAGAACAAGCTACCCCCAGCTTCCTAATCAACGACAGCCCTACTAACACTTGATTTGGAACAGAACAAGCTACCCCCAGCTTACTAATCAACGGCCTCCATTACACTTGATTTGGAACAGAACAAGCTACCCCCAGCTTCCTAATCAACGACAGCCCTACTAACACTTGATTTGGAACAGAACAAGCTACCCCCAGCTTCCTAATCAACGGCAGCCCTAACACTTGATTTGGAACAGAACAAGCTACCCCCAGCTTCCTAATCAACGACAGCCCTACTAACACTTGATTTGGAACAGAACAAGCTACCCCCAGCTTCCTAATCAACGGCCTCCATTACACTTGATTTGGAACAGAACAAGCTACCCCCAGCTTCCTAATCAACGACAGCCCTACTAACACTTGATTTGGAACAGAACAAGCTACCCCCAGCTTCCTAATCAACGGCCTCCATTACACTTGTAGCTACAGTGACCAACGGCATATACAGAACTGATCTTCCACTCAAATAAATATTGGACATGTATTTACTCAGTTGAGGGCTGTTGTTCCAGTTTCCCCAATAGCAACAGCAGACAAACCACAGGTTGTGACTTCACTGTAACAGGCAGCCAATGGGTGATGAGGGAGGGACCCACTGGAGAAAAACCACGTTGTATCACTCCCCTGTTAACACAGTGCTTTAGATCAACCTCCCTCCCTGTTAACACAGTGTTTTAGATCAACCTCCCTGTTAACACAGTGTTTTAGATCAACCTCCCTGTTTACACAGTGCTTTAGATCAACCTCCCTCCTTGTTAACACAGTGCTTTAGATCAACCTCCCTCCCTGTTAACAGTGCTTTAGATCAACCTCCCTCCCAGTTAACACAGTGCTTTAGATCAACCTCCCTCCCTGTTAACACAGTGTTTTAGATCAACCTCCCTCCCTGTTAACACAGTGTTTTAGATCAACCTCCCTCCCTGTTAACACAGTGCTTTAGATCAACCTCCCTCCCTGTTAACACAGTGTTTTAGATCAACCTCCCTCCCTGTTAACACAGTGCTTTAGATCAACCTCCCTCCC
>NW_025748750.1:0-31204 GCF_021184085.1 Oncorhynchus gorbuscha
TTATGGGGTATTGGGATGTCATTATGGGGTATTGTGTGTAGATTGAGGGGAAAAAGGGAGACATTTTCCACAGGAAGGAAGGTCCTATTGTTTAAGGTTACATAAGGTGGGCTGCTGTCAAAGCAGTGATCTATAAGAAGAGGCATCTTCCACGTCATATCAAACACCTTGGTTAAAAGAAGTAAGGCCGGAAGGAAACAGCTTACATAACACAACAGAAATACCTATATGTGAGGATAGAAATGAATGTGTATGTATGTGTGTCGGGCTGTGTGTGTGTGTGTCAGTTCTATCTCCTCCCACTCACTGCTTTCTACATTCCCGCTCTTCTCCCAGATATCAACGAGACATGAGAGAGAGAGAGAGAGAGAGAGGGACAGCGAGAGAGACAGAGGGAGAGAGAGAGACAGAGGGAGAGAGAGAGACAGAGAGAGAGAGAGAGAGAGAGGGACAGCGAGAGAGACAGAGGGAGAGAGAGAGACAGAGGGAGAGAGAGAGACAGAGAGAGAGAGAGAGAGAGAGAGAGAGAGGGACAGCGAGAGAGACAGAGACACAGAGAGAGAGAGTGTCATCTATTCATTGAGTCATACTGTACATACATGGGTATGCTCAGAGATGATCTTACCCTAAAGACATCTTTCTTATATAAACCTCTTTAGATGTCAAGAGTCCATTGTTTACTGAAATGCCAGAACACTGAAGGTGGTGGAGCAGGCAGTTGGAAGAAAATTCCCATGTTATTGTTTGAAGCTGTGTGGTTTGAAGCTGTGTGGTTTGAAGCTGTGTGGTTTGAAGCTGTGTGGTTTGAAGCTGTGTAGTTTGAAGTTGTGTAGTTTGAAGCTGTGTGGTTTGAAGCTGTGTGGTTTGAAGTTGTGTGGTTTGAAGCTGTGTGGTTTGAAGCTGTGTGGATTGAAGCTGTGTGGTTTGAAGCTGTGTAGTTTGAAGTTGTGTGTTTTGAAGCTGTGTGGTTTGAAGTTGTGTGGTTTGAAGCTGTGTGGTTTGAAGCTGTGTGGATTGAAGCTGTTTTTTGGTTTGTGGTTTGAAGCTGTGTTAAACACAATTCTTGCTCATAAAGGCTTTAAAACAATTATCTTTATTGAATTTATTAAAACAGAATTTCAGATTGCATTGTTTTCATCACATGGATCTGTAAAGTCATCTAGGCCATGCTGCAGTAAGTTCATTCAATTCCTCCCTTGGTCAGGACTGGTCCTGTGTGGCTCAGTAGGTAAGTCCCTCGACTTCTTGGCCTTAGCAATCTTGGGTTCGATCCATCTGCTCAGTGAAATATAGAATAGTTCAACACAGCTTCATTTCATGGACATTATAGATGGATGGTGTTTGCATGGTGGCAGAGACGTCCTGCCGACTGGGTTGGTCAATAGTGTGAAAACAGTCAATCAGTTCACATCGACTCAATCTCCAATCAATTCCGGTTCCGGTTGGAGCGAGTGGTCGCATCTGCACTTCACTCCCGCGGGTAGTATAACTTTTTCATTATATTTCATTATAGCACAACGGTTTGATTTGTCTAATCTTAGCAATTTCTTCTCAGCTAGCTACATAGCCGTCTTTGTATCAAAGATAATTGCGTAATTATCGTATTTCGCCGTCCTAATGTAGTCTTCACTAGCCAGCTAGCTAACGTCCACTGATTAGCTGCACTGGAGAAACTATTACACTCAACTGAACGACTTGATTAGTGTAGTGTTAGCTAGCTACATAGCTGTCTTTGCTGTCTTCAGATCATCGTATCCAAGATAATTGTGTTGTTTAGGTTTAGAGTGTGTAGTCTTAGAGTGATTATCTTAATTTACCGAGGTTAGCTAGCCAGCTATTTGTCGTCCTTAACGTAGGTGACTCTGCTAGCTAGCCAACGTCTTCTGTATAGAACTCAACAACCCGGTCGCATTCACAGGTAGTATCACATTTTCACTTCATTTCATTACAGTACAACGGTTTGATTTGTTTGATCGTAGCTAGCTACATAGCTAGCTACATAGCCGTCTTTGTATCAAAGATAATTGTGTAGTCTAGAGCGATTTTCTAGGTTCGCTAGCCAGCTATTGTCGTTCTTTTAACGCAACGTAACGTAAACAACACTGCTAGCTAGCCAGCTAGCCCCGAATAGCAACACTGCAGAAACTATTACACTCAACGGAACGACTTGATTAGTGTAGTGTCAACAACGCACCCACTGCCAGCTGGCCTACTTCAGCAGTACTGTATCATTTTAATCATTTTAGTCAATAAGATTCTTGCTACGTAGCTTAACTTTCTGAACATTCGAGACGTGTAGTCCACTTGTCATTCCAATCTCCTTTGCATTAGCGTAGCCTCTTCTGTAGCCTGTCAACTATGTGTCTGTTTATCCCTGTTCTCTCCTCTCTGCACAGACCATACAAACGCTCCACACCGCGTGGCCGCGGCCACCCTACTCTGGTGGTCCCAGCGCGCATGACCCACGTGGAGTTCCAGGTCTCCGGTAGCCTCTGGAACTGCCAATCTGCGGTCAACAAGGCAGAGTTCATCTCAGCCTATGCCTCCCTCCAGTCCCTCGACTTCTTGGCACTGACAGAAACATGGATCACCACAGACAACACTGCTACTCCTACTGCTCTCTCTTCGTCCGCCCACGTGTTCTCGCACACCCCGAGAGCGTCTGGTCAGCGGGGTGGTGGCACCGGGATCCTCATCTCTCCCAAGTGGTCATTCTCTCTTTCTCCCCTTACCCATCTGTCTATCGCCTCCTTTGAATTCCATGCTGTCACAGTTACTAGCCCTTTCAAGCTTAACATCCTTATCATTTATCGCCCTCCAGGTTCCCTCGGAGAGTTCATCAATGAGCTTGATGCCTTGATTACATTTACATTTACATTTAAGTCATTTAGCAGACGCTCTTATCCAGAGCGACTTACAAATTGGTGCATTCACCTTATGACATCCAGTGGAACAGTCACTTTACAATAGTGCATCTAAAACTTAAGGGGGGGGTGAGAGGGATTACTTATCCTATCCTAGGTATTCCTTAAAGAGGTGGGGTTTCAGGTGTCTCCGGAAGGTGGTGATTGACTCCGCTGTCCTGGCATCGTGAGGGAGTTTGTTCCACCATTGGGGGGCCAGGGCAGCGAACAGTTTTGACTGGGCTGAGCGGGAGCTGTACTTCCTCAGTGGTAGGGAGGCGAGCAGGCCAGAGGTGGATGAACGCAGTGCCCTTGTTTGGGTGTAGGGCCTGATCAGAGCCTGGAGGTACTGAGGTGCCGTTCCCCTCACAGCTCCGTAGGCAAGCACCATAGTCTTGTAGCGGATGCGAGCTTCAACTGGAAGCCAGTGGAGAGAACGGAGGAGCGGGGTGACGTGATAGGCTCCTTTCCTGAGGACGGCTCACCTCTCACAGTTCTGGGCGACTTTAACCTCCCCACGTCTACCTTTGACTCTTTCCTCTCTGCCTCCTTCTTTCCACTCCTCTCCTCTTTTGACCTCACCCTCTCACCTTCCCCCCCTACTCACAAGGCAGGCAATACGCTCGACCTCAGCCTTGTATCCTTTTCCCTCTCGCTCTCATCCAACACCTCCCACACTGCCCCTACTCGGATGGTATCGCGCCGTCCCAACCTTCGCTCTCTCTCCCCCGCTACTCTCTCCTCTTCCATCCTATCATCTCTTCCCTCCGCTCAAACCTTCTCCCACCTATCTCCTGATTCTGCCTCCTCAACCCTCCTCTCCTCCCTCTCTGCATCCCTCGACTCTCTATGTCCCCTATCCTCCAGGCCGGCTCGGTCCTCCCCTCCCGCTCCGTGGCTCGATGACTCATTGCGAGCTCACAGAACAGGGCTCCGGGAAGCCGAGCGGAAATGGAGGAAAACTCGCCTCCCTGCGGACCTGGCATCCTTCACTCCCTCCTCTCTACATTTTCCTCCTCTGTCTCTGCTGCTAAAGCCACTTTCTACCACGCTAAATTCCAAGCATCTGCCTCTAACCCTAGGAAGCTCTTTGCCACCTTCTCCTCCTTCCTGAATCCTCCTCCCCCTCCCCCCCCTCCTCCCTCTCTGCAGATGACTTCGTCAACCATTTTGAAAAGAAGGTCGACGACATCCGATCCTCGTTTGCTAAGTCAAACGTGCTCTGTGCCCTGTGCTCTGACCTCTTTCTCCCCTCTCTCTCCAGATGAAATCTCGCGTCTTGTGACGGCCGGCCGCCCAACAACCTGCCCGCTTGACCCTATCCCCTCCTCTCTTCTCCAGACCATTTGCGGAGACCTTCTCCCTTACCTCACCTCGCTCATCAACTCATCCCTGACCGTTGGCTACGTCCCTTCCGTCTTCAAGAGAGCGAGAGTTGCACCCCTTCTGAAAAAACCTACACTCGATCCCTCCGATGTCAACAATTACAGACCAGTATCCCTTCTTTCTTTTCTCTCCAAAACTCTTGAACGTGCCGTCCTTGGCCAGCTCTCCCGCTATCTCTCTCTGAATGACCTTCTTGATCCAAATCAGTCAGGTTTCAAGACTAGTCATTCAACTGAGACTGCTCTCCTCTGTATCACGGAGGCGCTCCGCACTGCTAAAGCTAACTCTCTATCCTCTGCTCTTATCCTCTATCGGCTGCCTTCGATACTGAACCATCAGACCATCAGATCCTCCTCTCCACCCTCTCCGAGTTGGGCATCTCCGGCGCGGCCCACGCTTGGATTGCGTCCTACCTGACAGGTCGCTCCTACCAGGTGGCGTGGCGAGAATCTGTCTCCTCACCACGCGCTCTCACCACTGGTGTCCCCCAGGGCTCTGTTCTTGGCCCTCTCCTATTCTCGCTATACACCAAGTCACTTGGCTCTGTCATAACCTCACATGGTCTCTCTTATCATTGCTATGCAGACGACACACAATTAATCTTCTCCTTTCCCCCTTCTGATGACCAGGTGGAGAATCGCATCTCTGCATGTCTGGCAGACATATCAGTGTGGATGACGGATCACCACCTCAAGCTGAACTCGGCAAGACGGAGCTGCTCTTCCTCCCGGGGAAGGACTGCCCGTTCCATGATCTCGCCATCACGGTTGACAACTCCATTGTGTCCTCCTCCCAGAGCGCCAAGAACCTTGGCGTGATCCTGGACAACACCCTGTCGTTCTCAACCAACATCAAGGCGGTGGCCCGTTCCTGTAGGTTCATGCTCTACAACATCCGCAGAGTACGACCCTGCCTCACACAGGAAGCGGCGCAGGTCCTAATCCAGGCACTTGTCATCTCCCGTCTGGATTACTGCAACTCACTGTTGGCTGGGCTCCCTGCCTGTGCCATTAAACCCCTTCAACTCATCCAGAACGCCGCAGCCCGTCTGGTGTTCAACCTTCCCAAGTTCTCTCACGTCACCCCGCTCCTCCGTTCTCTCCACTGGCTTCCAGTTGAAGCTCGCATCCGCTACAAGACCATGGTGCTTGCCTACAGAGCTGTGAGGGGAACGGCACCTCAGTACCTCCAGGCTCTGATCAGGCCCTACACCCAAACAAGGGCACTGCGTTCATCCACCTCTGGCCTGCTCGCCTCCCTACCACTGAGGAAGTACAGCTCCCGCTCAGCCCAGTCAAAACTGTTCGCTGCCCTGGCCCCCCAATGGTGGAACAAACTCCCTCACGACGCCAGGACAGCGGAGTCAATCACCACCTTCCGGAGACACCTGAAACCCCACCTCTTTAAGGAATACCTAGGATAGGATAAGTAATCCCTCTCACACCCCCCCCCTTAAGTTTTAGATGCACTATTGTAAAGTGACTGTTCCACTGGATGTCATAAGGTGAATGCACCAATTTGTAAGTCGCTCTGGATAAGAGCGTCTGCTAAATGACTTAAATGTAAATGTAAATATAAATGTAATTCACATCGACTCAATCTCCAATCAATTCACATCGACTCAATCTCCAATCAATTCACATCGACTCAATCGCCAATCAATTCACATCGACTCAATGTTCAATCAATTCACATCGACTCAATGTTCAATCAATTCACATCGACTCAATCTCCAATCAATTCACATCGACTCAATGTTCAATCAATTCACATCGACTCAATCTCCAATCAATTCACATCGACTCAATCTCCAATCAATTCACATCGACTCAATGTTCAATCAATTCACATCGACTCAATCTCCAATCAATTCACATCGACTCAATGTTCAATCAATTCACATCGACCCAATGTTCAATCAATTCACATCGACTCAATGTTCAATCAATTCACATCGACTCAATCTCCAATCAATTCACATCGACTCAATCTCCAATCAATTCACATCGACTCAATGTTTAATCAATTCACATCGACTCAATGTTTAATCAATTCACATCGACTCAATCTCCAATCAATTCACATCGACTCAATGTTCAATCAATTCACATCGACCCAATTTTCAATCAATTCACATCGACTCAATGTTCAATCAATTCACATCGACCCAATGTTCAATCAATTCACATCGACTCAATGTTCAATCAATTCACATCGACTCAATGTTCAATCAATTCGACTCAATGTTCAATCAATTCACATCGACTCAATGTTCAATCAATTCACATCGACTCAATCTCCAATCAATTCACATCGACTCAATGTTCAATCAATTCACATCGACTCAATGTTCAATCAATTCACATCGACCCAATGTTCAATCAATTCACATCGACTCAATGTTCAATCAATTCACATCGACTCAATCTCCAATCAATTCACATCGACTCAATGTTCAATCAATTCACATCGACTCAATCTCCAATCAATTCACATCGACTCAATGTTCAATCAATTCACATCGACTCAATCTCCAATCAATTCACATCGACTCAATCTCCAATCAATTCACATCGACTCAATCGCCAATCAATTCACATCGACTCAATCGCCAATCAATTCACATCGACTCAATGTTCAATCAATTCACATCGACTCAATGTCCAATCAATTCACATCGACTCAATCTCCAATCAATTCACATTGACTCAATGTTCAATCAATTCACATCGACTCAATCTCCAATCAATTCACATCGACTCAATCTCCAATCAATTCACCGACTCAATCTCCAATCAATTCACATCGACTCAATGTTCAATCAATTCACATCGACTCAATCTCCAATCAATTCACATCGACTCAATCTCCAATCAATTCACATCGACTCAATGTTCAATCAATTCACATCGACTCAATCTCCAATCAATTCACATCGACTCAATGTTCAATCAATTCACATCGACTCAATCTCCAATCAATTCACATCGACTCAATGTTCAATCAATTCACATCGACTCAATCTCCAATCAATTCACATCGACTCAATCTCCAATCAATTCACATCGACTCAATGTTCAATCAATTCACATCGACTCAATCTCCAATCAATTCACATCGACTCAATGTTCAATCAATTCACATCGACTCAATGTTCAATCAATTCACATCGACTCAATCTCCAATCAATTCACATCGACTCAATCTCCAATCAATTCACATCGACTCAATTTTCAATCAATTCACATCGACTCAATCTCCAATCAATTCACATCCACTCAATCTCCAATCAATTCACATCGACTCAATCTCCAATCAATTCACATCGACCCAATGTTCAATC
Organism: Oncorhynchus gorbuscha; assembly: GCF_021184085.1. Classification (NCBI taxonomy): domain Eukaryota; kingdom Metazoa; phylum Chordata; class Actinopteri; order Salmoniformes; family Salmonidae; genus Oncorhynchus; species Oncorhynchus gorbuscha. The sequence continues at coordinate 7,633 of NW_025748750.1, forward strand.
AATTCACATCGACTCAATGTCCAATCAATTCACATCGACTCAATCTCCAATCAATTCACATCGACTCAATGTTCAATCAATTCACATCGACTCAATCTCCAATCAATTCACATCGACTCAATCTCCAATCAATTCACATCGACTCAATCTCCAATCAATTCACATCGACTCAATGTTCAATCAATTCACATCGACTCAAATCTCCAATCAATTCACATCGACTCAATGTTCAATCAATTCACATCGACTCAATCTCCAATCAATTCACATCGACTCAATGTTCAATCAATTCACATCGACTCAATGTTCAATCAATTCACATCGACTCAATGTTCAATCAATTCACATCGACTCAATGTTCAATCAATTCACATCGACTCAATGTTCAATCAATTCACATCGACTCAATCTCCAATCAATTCACATCGACTCAATCGCCAATCAATTCACATCGACTCAATGTTCAATCAATTCACATCGACTCAATGTCCAATCAATTCACATCGACTCAATCTCCAATCAATTCACATCGACTCAATGTTCAATCAATTCACATCGACTCAATCTCCAATCAATTCACATCGACTCAATCTCCAATCAATTCACCGACTCAATCTCCAATCAATTCACATCGACTCAATGTTCAATCAATTCACATCGACTCAATCTCCAATCAATTCACATCGACTCAATCTCCAATCAATTCACATCGACTCAATGTTCAATCAATTCACATCGACTCAATCTCCAATCAATTCACATCGACTCAATGTTCAATCAATTCACATCGACTCAATCTCCAATCAATTCACATCGACTCAATGTTCAATCAATTCACATCGACTCAATCTCCAATCAATTCACATCGACTCAATGTTCAATCAATTCACATCGACTCAATGTCCAATCAATTCACATCGACTCAATCTCCAATCAATTCACATCGACTCAATGTTCAATCAATTCACATCGACTCAATCTCCAATCAATTCACATCGACTCAATCTCCAATCAATTCACCGACTCAATCTCCAATCAATTCACATCGACTCAATGTTCAATCAATTCACATCGACTCAATCTCCAATCAATTCACATCGACTCAATCTCCAATCAATTCACATCGACTCAATGTTCAATCAATTCACATCGACTCAATCTCCAATCAATTCACATCGACTCAATGTTCAATCAATTCACATCGACTCAATCTCCAATCAATTCACATCGACTCAATGTTCAATCAATTCACATCGACTCAATCTCCAATCAATTCACATCGACTCAATGTTCAATCAATTCACATCGACTCAATCTCCAATCAATTCACATCGACTCAATCTCCAATCAATTCACATCGACTCAATCTCCAATCAATTCACATCGACTCAATCTCCAATCAATTCACATCGACTCAATCTCCAATCAATTCACATCGACTCAATCTCCAATCAATTCACATCGACTCAATGTTCAATCAATTCACATCGACTCAATGTTCAATCAATTCACATCGACTCAATCTCCAATCAATTCACATCGACTCAATGTTCAATCAATTCACATCGACTCAATCTCCAATCAATTCACATCGACTCAATGTTCAATCAATTCACATCGACTCAATGTTCAATCAATTCACATCGACTCAATGTTCAATCAATTCACATCGACTCAATGTTCAATCAATTCACATCGACTCAATGTTCAATCAATTCACATCGACTCAATGTTCAATCAATTCACATCGACTCAATGTTCAATCAATTCACATCGACTCAATGTTCAATCAATTCACATCGACTCAATCTCCAATCAATTCACATCGACTCAATGTTTAATCAATTCACATCGACTCAATCTCCAATCAATTCACATCGACTCAATGTTCAATCAATTCACATCGACCCAATGTTCAATCAATTCACATCGACTCAATCTCCAATCAATTCACATCGACTCAATCTCCAATCAATTCACATCGACTCAATCTCCAATCAATTCACATCGACTCAATGTTCAATCAATTCACATCGACTCAATCTCCAATCAATTCACATCGACTCAATCTCCAATCAATTCACATCGACTCAATGTTCAATCAATTCACATCGACTCAATGTTCAATCAATTCACATCGACTCAATGTTCAATCAATTCACATCGACTCAATGTTCAATCAATTCACATCGACTCAATGTTCAATCAATTCACATCGACTCAATGTTCAATCAATTCACATCGACTCAATGTTCAATCAATTCACATCGACTCAATGTTCAATCAATTCACATCGACTCAATCTCCAATCAATTCACATCGACTCAAACTCCAATCAATTCACATCGACTCAATGTTCAATCAATTCACATCGACTCAATCTCCAATCAATTCACATCGACTCAATGTTTAATCAATTCACATCGACTCAATCTCCAATCAATTCACATCGACTCAATGTTCAATCAATTCACATCGACCCAATGTTCAATCAATTCACATCGACTCAATGTTCAATCAATTCACATCGACTCAATCTCCAATCAATTCACATCGACTCAATCTCCAATCAATTCACATCGACTCAATGTTTAATCAATTCACATCGACTCAATGTTTAATCAATTCACATCGACCCAATGTTCAATCAATTCACATCGACTCAATGTTCAATCAATTCACATCGACTCAATCTCCAATCAATTCACATCGACTCAATGTTCAATCAATTCACATCGACTCAATCTCCAATCAATTCACATCGACTCAATGTTCAATCAATTCACATCGACTCAATCTCCAATCAATTCACATCGACTCAATCTCCAATCAATTCACATCGACTCAATCGCCAATCAATTCACATCGACTCAATCGCCAATCAATTCACATCGACTCAATGTTCAATCAATTCACATCGACTCAATCTCCAATAAATTCACATCGACTCAATCTCCAATCAATTCACATCGACTCAATGTTCAATCAATTCACATCGACTCAATCTCCAATCAATTCACATCGACTCAATGTTCAATCAATTCACATCGACTCAATCTCCAATCAATTCACATCGACTCAATGTTCAATCAATTCACATCGACTCAATCTCCAATCAATTCACATCGACTCAATCTCCAATCAATTCACATCGATTCAATGTTCAATCAATTCACATCGACTCAATCTCCAATCAATTCACATCGACTCAATGTTCAATCAATTCACATTGACTCAATCTCCAATCAATTCACATCGACTCAATCTCCAATCAATTCACATCGACTCAATGTTCAATCAATTCACATCGACTCAATCTCCAATCAATTCACATCGACTCAATCTCCAATCAATTCACATCGACTCAATGTTCAATCAATTCACATCGACTCAATCTCAATCAATTCACATCGACTCAATCTCCAATCAATTCACATCGACTCAATCTCCAATCAATTCACATCGACTCAATGTTCAATCAATTCACATCGACTCAATCTCCAATCAATTCACATCGACTCAATGTTCAATCAATTCACATCGACTCAATCTCCAATCAATTCACATCGACTCAATCTCCAATCAATTCACATCGACTCAATGTTCAATCAATTCACATCGACTCAATCTCCAATCAATTCACATCGACTCAATCTCCAATCAATTCACATCGACTCAATCTCCAATCAATTCACATCGACTCAATGTTCAATCAATTCACATCGACTCAATGTTCAATCAATTCACATCGACTCAATCTCCAATCAATTCACATCGACTCAATGTTCAATCAATTCACATCGACTCAATGTTCAATCAATTCACATCGACTCAATCTCCAATCAATTCACATCGACTCAATGTTCAATCAATTCACATCGACTCAATGTTCAATCAATTCACATCGACTCAATGTTCAATCAATTCACATCGACTCAATGTTCAATCAATTCACATCGACTCAATGTTCAATCAATTCACATCGACTCAATGTTCAATCAATTCACATCGACTCAATCTCCAATCAATTCACATCGACTCAATCGCCAATCAATTCACATCGACTCAATGTTCAATCAATTCACATCGACTCAATCTCCAATCAATTCACATCGACTCAATGTTCAATCAATTCACATCGACTCAATCTCCAATCAATTCACATCGACTCAATCTCCAATCAATTCACATCGACTCAATGTTCAATCAATTCACATCGACTCAATGTTCAATCATTCACATCGACTCAATGTTCAATCAATTCACATCGACTCAATGTTCAATCAATTCACATCGACTCAATCTCCAATCAATTCACATCGACTCAATCTCCAATCAATTCACATCGACTCAATCGCCAATCAATTCACATCGACTCAATGTTCAATCAATTCACATCGACTCAATCTCCAATCAATTCACATCGACTCAATGTTCAATCAATTCACATCGACTCAATCTCCAATCAATTCACATCGACTCAATCTCCAATCAATTCACATCGACTCAATGTTCAATCAATTCACATCGACTCAATGTTCAATCAATTCACATCGACTCAATGTTCAATCAATTCACATCGACTCAATGTTCAATCAATTCACATCGACTCAATGTTCAATCAATTCACATCGACCCAATGTTCAATCAATTCACATCGACTCAATCTCCAATCAATTCACATCGACTCAATCTCCAATCAATTCACATCGACTCAATGTTTAATCAATTCACATCGACTCAATGTTTAATCAATTCACATCGCCTCAATCTCCAATCAATTCACATCGACTCAATGTTCAATCAATTCACATCGACCCAATTTTCAATCAATTCACATCGACTCAATGTTCAATCAATTCACATCGACCCAATGTTCAATCAATTCACATCGACTCAATGTTCAATCAATTCACATCGACTCAATGTTCAATCAATTCACATCGACTCAATCTCCAATCAATTCACATCGACTCAATGTTCAATCAATTCACATCGACCCAATGTTCAATCAATTCACATCGACCCAATGTTCAATCAATTCACATCGACTCAATGTTCAATCAATTCACATCGACTCAATCTCCAATCAATTCACATCGACTCAATGTTCAATCAATTCACATCGACTCAATCTCCAATCAATTCACATCGACTCAATGTTCAATCAATTCACATCGACTCAATCTCCAATCAATTCACATCGACTCAATCTCCAATCAATTCACATCGACTCAATCGCCAATCAATTCACATCGACTCAATGTTAATCAATTCACATCGACTCAATGTTCAATCAATTCACATCGACTCAATGTCCAATCAATTCACATCGACTCAATCTCCAATCAATTCACATTGACTCAATGTTCAATCAATTCACATCGACTCAATCTCCAATCAATTCACATCGACTCAATCTCCAATCAATTCACTGACTCAATCTCCAATCAATTCACATCGACTCAATGTTCAATCAATTCACATCGACTCAATCTCCAATCAATTCACATCGACTCAATCTCCAATCAATTCACATCGACTCAATGTTCAATCAATTCACATCGACTCAATCTCCAATCAATTCACATCGACTCAATGTTCAATCAATTCACATCGACTCAATCTCCAATCAATTCACATCGACTCAATGTTCAATCAATTCACATCGACTCAATCTCCAATCAATTCACATCGACTCAATCTCCAATCAATTCACATCGACTCAATGTTCAATCAATTCACATCGACTCAATGTTCAATCAATTCACATCGACTCAATGTTCAATCAATTCACATCGACTCAATGTTCAATCAATTCACATCGACTCAATCTCCAATCAATTCACATCGACTCAATCTCCAATCAATTCACATCGACTCAATCGCCAATCAATTCACATCGACTCAATGTTCAATCAATTCACATCGACTCAATCTCCAATCAATTCACATCGACTCAATGTTCAATCAATTCACATCGACTCAATCTCCAATCAATTCACATCGACTCAATCTCCAATCAATTCACATCGACTCAATGTTCAATCAATTCACATCGACTCAATCTCCAATCAATTCACATCGACTCAATGTTCAATCAATTCACATCGACTCAATCTCCAATCAATTCACATCGACTCAATCTCCAATCAATTCACATCGACTCAATCTCCAATCAATTCACATCGACTCAATGTTCAATCAATTCACATCGACTCAAATCTCCAATCAATTCACATCGACTCAATGTTCAATCAATTCACATCGACTCAATCTCCAATCAATTCACATCGACCCAATGTTCAATCAATTCACATCGACTCAATCTCCAATCAATTCACATCGACTCAATCTCCAATCAATTCACATCGACTCAATGTTCAATCAATTCACATCGACTCAATCTCCAATCAATTCACATCGACTCAATCTCCAATCAATTCACATCGACTCAATGTTCAATCAATTCACATCGACTCAATGTTCAATCAATTCACATCGACTCAATGTTCAATCAATTCACATCGACTCAATGTTCAATCAATTCACATCGACTCAATCTCCAATCAATTCACATCGACTCAATCTCCAATCAATTCACATCGACTCAATCGCCAATCAATTCACATCGACTCAATGTTCAATCAATTCACATCGACTCAATCTCCAATCAATTCACATCGACTCAATGTTCAATCAATTCACATCGACTCAATCTCCAATCAATTCATCGACTCAATCTCCAATCAATTCACATCGACTCAATGTTCAATCAATTCACATCGACTCAATCTCCAATCAATTCACATCGACTCAATGTTCAATCAATTCACATCGACTCAATCTCCAATCAATTCACATCGACTCAATGTTCAATCAATTCACATCGACTCAATCTCCAATCAATTCACATCGACTCAATCTCCAATCAATTCACATCGACTCAATGTTCAATCAATTCACATCGACTCAATCTCCAATCAATTCACATCGACTCAATCTCTAATCAATTCACATCGACTCAATCTCCAATCAATTCACATCGACCCAATGTTCAATCAATTCACATCGACTCAATGTCCAATCAATTCACATCGACTCAATCTCCAATCAATTCACATCGACTCAATGTTCAATCAATTCACATCGACTCAATCTCCAATCAATTCACATCGACTCAATCTCCAATCAATTCACATCGACTCAATCTCCAATCAATTCACATCGACTCAATGTTCAATCAATTCACATCGACTCAAATCTCCAATCAATTCACATCGACTCAATGTTCAATCAATTCACATCGACTCAATCTCCAATCAATTCACATCGACCCAATGTTCAATCAATTCACATCGACTCAATGTCCAATCAATTCACATCGACTCAATCTCCAATCAATTCACATCGACTCAATGTTCAATCAATTCACATCGACTCAATCTCCAATCAATTCACATCGATTCAATCTCCAATCAATTCACATCGACTCAATCTCCAATAAGAAGCCAACAAGAGAGTACATCCTCTTGCCCCCAATCCCCCCTTCCCCAAAACACAGGTAAATATAAAATTGTACCTTCCTGTATTATACTGATGCTAAAATGTTTATTCTCTTCTACTGAGCCGTTTACTTCATGTTGGTATTCTGATCTTTTATTATTTCTTATTTCTTTGTTGTTACATTGTCCAGAAGGAACATCAAGGTAAGAGGAGGTATCCCGTCTGTATTCCGTGTGTATCCCGTGGGTATCCCGTCTGTATCCCGTGGGTATCCCGTCTGTATTCCGTGTGTATCCCGTGGGTATCCCGTCTGTATCCCATCTGTATCCCGTCTGTATCCCGTGTGTATCCCGTCTGTATCCCGTCTGTATCCCGTCTGTATCCCGTCTGTATCCCGTGGGTATCCCGTCTGTATCCCGTCTGTATCCTGTGGGTATCCCGTGGGTGTCCCGTCTCTATCCCGTGGGTATACCGTGGGTATTCTGTGGGTATTCCGTGGGTATCCTGTGTGTATTCCGTCTGTATCCCGTCTGTGTCCCGTGGGTATCCCGTGTGTATACCGTCTGTATCCCGTCTGTATCCCGTGGGTATCCCGTCTGTATCCCGTCTGTATCCCATCTGTATCCCGTCTGTATCCCGTCTGTATTCCGTGTGTATCCCGTGGGTATCCCGTCTGTATCCCGTCTGTATCCCGTCTGTATCCCGTCTGTATCCTGTGGGTATCCCGTGGGTGTCCCGTCTCTATCCCGTGGGTATACCGTGGGTATTCTGTGGGTATTCCGTGGGTATCCTGTGTGTATTCCGTCTGTATCCCGTCTGTATCCTGTCTGTGTCCCGTGGGTATCCCGTGTGTATACCGTGGGTATCCCGTGGGTATCCCCGTGTGTATCCAGTCTGTATCCCGTCTGTATCCCGTCTGTATCCCGTCTGTATCCCGTGGGTATCCTCGTGTGTATCCAGTCTGTTTCCCATGGGTATCCCGTGGGTATCCCGTGGGTATCCTGTTTGTATTCCGTCTGTATCCCATCTGTATCCCGTGGGTATCCCGTGGATATCCCGTGGGTATCCCGTGGATATCCCGTGTGTATCCCGTGTGTATCCCGTGGGTATCCCCGTGTGTATCCAGTCTGTATTCCGTGTGTATCCAGTCTGTATCCCGTGGGTATCCCCGTGTGTATTCCGTCTGTATCCCATCTGTATCCCGTGGGTATCCCGTGGGTATCCCGTCTGTATCCCGTCTGTATCCCGTGGGTATCCCGTCTGTATTCCGTGTGTATCCCGCGGGTATCCCGTCTGTATCCCGTCTGTATCCCGTCTGTATTCCGTCTGTATCCCGTCTGTATTCCGTCTGTATCCCGTCTGTATCTCGTCTGTATTCCGTCTGTATCCCGTCTGTATTCCGTCTGTATCCCGTCTGTATCTCGTCTGTATTCCGTCTGTATCCCGTCTGTATTCCGTCTGTATCCCGTCTGTATCTCGTCTGTATTCCGTCTGTATCCCGTCTGTATTCCGTCTGTATCCCGTCTGTATCTCGTCTGTATTCCGTCTGTATCCTGTACATGAGACTAATACAACTTGAAACTCTTGACACAAGCCTTAGGTCTGCGTCACAAATGGCACCCTATTCCCTATATAGTGCACTACTTTAGACCAGAGTCCTATTCCCTATTCCCTATATAGTGCACTACTTTAGACCAGAGTCCTATCCCCTACATAGTGCACTACTTTAGACCAGAGTCCTATTCCCTATTCCCTATATAGTGCACTACTTTAGACCAGAGTCCTATCCCCTATATAGTGCACTACTTTAGACCAGAGCCCTATTCCCTATATAGTACACTACTATAGACCAGAGCCCTATTCCCTATATAGTGCACTAGGTTTGATCAGAGCCCTATTCCCTATATAGTGCACTACTTTAGACCAGAGTCCTATCCCCTATATAGTGCACTACTTTAGACCAGAGTCCTATTCCCTATACCCTATATAGTGCACTAGGTTTGATCAGAGCCCTATTCCCTATATAGTGCACTAGGTTTGATCAGAGTCCTATTCCCTATATAGTGCACTAGGTTTGATCAGAGCCCTATTCCCTATATAGTGCACTAGGTTTGATCAGAGTCCTATATAGTGCACTAGGTTTGATCAGAGCCCTATTCCCTATATAGTGCACTAGGTTTGATCAGATTCCTATTCCCTATATAGTGCACTAGGTTTGATCAGATCCCTATTCCCTATATAGTGCACTAGGTTTGATCAGAACCCTATTCCCTATATAGTGCACTAGGTTTGATCAGATCCCTATTCCCTATATAGTGCACTAGGTTTGATCAGATCCCTATTCCCTATATAGTGCACTAGGTTTGATCAGATCCCTATTCCCTATATATTTACATTTACATTTAAGTCATTTAGCAGACGCTCTTATCCAGAGCGACTTACATAGTTCACTAGGTTTGATCAGAGCCCTTTATAGTTTTACTAGGATTGATCAGAGCCCTATATAGTTTTACTAGGATTGATCAGAGCCCTATTCCCTATATAGTGCACTAGGTTTGATCAGAGCCCTATATAGTGCACTAGGTTTGATCAGAGCCCTATTCCCTATATAGTGCACTAGGTTTGATCAGAGCCCTATATAGTGCACTAGGTTTGATCAGATCCCTATTCCCTATATAGTTTTACTAGGATTGATCAGAGCCCTATATAGTGCACTAGGTTTGATCAGAACCCTATATAGTGCACTAGGTTTGATCAGAGTCCTATTCCCTATATAGTGCACTAGGTTTGATCAGAACCCTATATAGTGCACTAGGTTTGATCAGAACCCTATATAGTGCACTAGGTTTGATCAGAACCCTATATAGTGCACTAGGTTTGATCAGAACCCTATATAGTGCACTAGGTTTGATCAGAGTCCTATTCCCTATATAGTGCACTAGGTTTGATCAGAACCCTATATAGTGCACTAGGTTTGATCAGAGCCCTATTCCCTATATAGTGCACTAGGTTTGATCAGATTCCTATTCCTTATATAGTGCACTAGGTTTGATCAGATCCCTATTCCCTATATAGTGCACTAGGTTTGATCAGAGCCCTATTCCCTATATAGTACACTAGGTTTGATCAGAGTCCTATTCCCTATATAGTGCACTAGGTTTGATCAGAGTCCTATTCCCTATATAGTGCACTAGGTTTGATCCGATCCCTATTCCCTATATAGTGCACTAGGTTTGATCAGATCCCTATTCCCTATATAGTGCACTAGGTTTGATCAGAGCCCTTTATAGTTTTACTAGGATTGATCAGAGCCCTATATAGTTTTACTAGGTTTGATCAGAGCCCTATATAGTGCACTAGGTTTGATCAGAGCCCTATTCCCTATATAGTGCACTAGGTTTGATCAGATCCCTATATAGTGCACTAGGTTTGATCAGATCCCTATTCCCTATATAGTTTTACTAGGATTGATCAGAGCCCTATTCCCTATATAGTTTTACTAGGATTGATCAGAGCCCTATATAGTTTTACTAGGATTGATCAGAGCCCTATATAGTTTTACTAGGATTGATCAGAGTCCTATTCCCTATTCCCTATATAGTGCAATACCTTTGATCAGAGACCTATGGGAATAGGGGGCCATTTGGGACGGTTCATCAGGGTTAGAACTATCTCTTCTAGAGTGACAACCCTGAGTGTCGGGGTGAGGAAAGAAAAGGTGCCTGACCAAAGAAGAACTGAGGTCGTGTCCCAAACGACACTGAGTCTTACTAACCAGAAGGACCTGAGGAGACATCACCGTCATGGACACCTTGAGGAGAGGAGAGCGCAGCCTGTGTAGACAGATTTCTATTGATAATAAATGACATACCAATCAATTAACCCGGACTGACAAGAGCGTAGGACCAGCTGGACACCTAGATCCATATTTTAAAGACCCCTGAGAAGCTCGGATTACAACATTACAGACCACAAGTACACACTAATTCACTAACGTGAGCGTACATGTTTATTAAGAAACCCCATCTTTAGAATGATGTCTCCTAGACAAGGTACACATCCGGTGTTAGAAAGAGCCTGTCCTCTCAGGCAGTGAATGTTCCCCAGTGGAACCCTAATCCTGGAATGTTCCCCAATGGAACCCTAATCCTGGAATGTTCCCCAATGGAACCCTGATCCTGGAATGTTCCCAATGGAACCCTGATCCTGGAATGTTCCCCAATGGAACCCTGATCCTGGAATGTTCCCCAATGGAACCCTGATCGTAGAATGTTCCCCAATGGAACCCTAATCCTGGAATGTTCCCCAATGGAACCCTAATCCCGGAATGTTCCCCAATGGAACCCTAATCCTGGAATGTTCCCCAATGGAACCCTGATCGTGGAATATTCCCGAATGGAACCCTGGTGCTGGAATGTTCCCGAATGGAACCCTGATCGTGGAATGTTCCTGAATGGAACCCTAATCCTGGAATGTTCCCCAATGGAACCCTAATCCTGGAACCTTAGTCTTAACCCTAATGGACCCTGTTGCAAAAGTAGAACACTATTGAGTGTCAATTTGGGATACACCTTTAATGTTTTAGAACAAACATGTCGTTTCAATGTAACACATAATATTCTGAAAGGATTTTAATATAATACTTTCTATGACAGAGCACTTGTCACATCTTCTCCCTCCTTCTGGAGCTCGACATCACCGGTCCACTATTTTAATTTATTTGATCCTTTATTTAATTTTTTTTATCTTTATTTAACTAGGCAAGTCAGTTAAGAACAATTTCTTATTTTCAATGACGGCCTAGGAACAGTGGGTTAGATTTGTACCTTGTCAGCTCGGGGGTTTGAACTTGCAACCTTCCGGTTCCTAGTCCACCGCTCTAAACACTAGGCTACCCTGCCGCCGCATTTAACTAGGCATGTCAGTTAAGAATACATTCTTATTTACAATGATTTGTTTCCTTGCCTTGAAAGCAGTCTATGGCAAGGGGTTCCCAAAGTACTTTGGCCCACGACCCCATTTTGATATCTGAGAATTCTCGCGACTCCAACCATGTGTAAAAACAATTATGTGATTAACAGCCAATGTTAACTTTTATTTTATTTGGGGCTAAGACTGTCAATAGAAAAACAATGTAACAGTATTTCTGATTGTCTTCTCAACTCACCATCACATAATGTTCATGTGGGACTACACCTGCGTGCTTCTACACCTGCGTGCTTCTACACCTGCATTGCTTGCTGTTTGGGGTTTTAGGCTGGGTTTCTGTACAGCACTTTGAGATATCAGCTGATGTACGAAGGGCTATATAAATACATTTGATTTGATTTGATGTACGAAGGGCTATATAAATACATTTGATTTGATTTGACTATGACAGGCAATTGTAAATGAGTCTGACATGTGACGACCCTCCCTATATAGTGCTCTACTGGCACCCTATTCCCTATATAGTGCTCTACTGGCACCCTATTCCCTATGTAGTGCTCTACTGGCACCCTATTCCCTATGTAGTGCTCTACTGGCACCCTATTCCCTATATAGTGCTCTACTGGCACCCTATTCCCTATGTAGTGCTCTACTGGCACCCTATTCCCTATATAGTGCTCTACTGGCACCCTATTCCCTATATAGTGCTCTACTGGCACCCTATTCCCTATATAGTGCTCTACTGGCACCCTATTCCCTATATAGTGCTCTACTGGCACCCTATTCCCTATGTAGTGCTCTACTGGCACCCTATTCCCTATGTAGTGCTCTACTGGCACCCTATTCCCTATATAGTGCTCTACTGGCACCCTATTCCCTATGTAGTGCTCTACTGGCACCCTATTCCCTATGTAGTGCTCTACTGGCACCTATTCCCTATATAGTGCTCTACTGGCACCCTATTCCCTATGTAGTGCTCTACTGGCACCCTATTCCCTATGTAGTGCTCTACTGGCACCCTATTCCTATATAGTGCTCTACTGGCACCCTATTCCCTATGTAGTGCTCTACTGGCACCCTATTCCTATGTAGTGCTCTACTGGCACCCTATTCCCTATATAGTGCTCTACTGGCACCCTATTCCCTATATAGTGCTCTACTGGCACCCTATTCCCTATGTAGTGCTCTACTGGTACCCTATTCCTATGTAGTGCTCTACTGGCACCCTATTCCTATATAGTGCTCTTGGCACCCTATTCCCTATATAGTGCTCTACTGGCACCCTATTCCCTATGTAGTGCTCTACTGGCACCCTATTCCCTATGTAGTGCTCTACTGGCACCCTATTCCTATGTAGTGCTCTACTGGCACCCTATTCCCTATATAGTGCTCTACTGGCACCCTATTCCCTATGTAGTGCTCTACTGGCACCCTATTCCCTATGTAGTGCTCTACTGGCACCCTATTCCCTATATAGTGCTCTACTGGCACCCTATTCCCTATATAGTGCTCTACTGGCACCCTATTCCCTATGTAGTGCTCTACTGGTACCCTATTCCCTATGTAGTGCTCTACTGGTACCCTATTCCCTATATAGTGCTCTACTGGCACCCTATTCCCTATATAGTGCTCTACTGGCACCCTATTCCCTATGTAGTGCTCTACTGGCACCCTATTCCCTATATAGTGCTCTACTGGCACCCTATTGCCTATATAGTGCTCTACTGGCACCCTATTCCCTATGTAGTGCTCTACTGGCACCCTATTCCCTATGTAGTGCACTACTGGCACCCTATTCCCTATATAGTGCTCTAAGGGTATTAAGGGTATTCCCTTTGAATTAAACCTGTGAAACAAGTTGCGACCTGTGAAATAAGTTGTGATCTGTGAAATAAGTTGTCTGCAGCGTTTGGTTACACCTCAATCAGCTGTTTGATTTCACTTACCCGGCATGTCAACAGAGCCGGGATCACAGAGCCGGGATCACAGAGCCGGGATCACAGAGCCGGGATCACAGAGCCGGGATCACAGTCAAACAGATTGAGAAGTCAGTCTCAAAGTGCTTTTCCAAAAAACGTTAGAGGTGAGCAGTCATTACTAGTGTGGGACACTTACTGATGCAGGTTTCTGTTAGAAACAGGCACAGCCGAGGGAAGGGGGTACGGATCACTTTTGAAAAGACTCTCTCCAAAAAAGAATTCTTTCCTCTGAATCCACTGATTCGTTCATCTGTAGAATGTTTTCTTACCAGCATGTCAACAGAGCCAGGATCACAGTCAAACGGATGCTGCTGATTGGTTCACTCATCTGTAGAATGTTTTTGTATTTCTCCGCATGCTTGCGTTCAGTTCGTTCAGTTTCCCAAAAACGTCTGTTACATAGGCAAGGAGAAACATTTTCTTTTCATTACACAGAAAGTCAAACAAATCTTTTCTACAATGTTTTTTTTACATGCACTGTGAACAACAACAGTTCCTCTCTCAATTAAATGTTGTTTTTCTCCCAAACACTCCCTCTCAATAACCACCAAGTCTCGGTATGAAATAAAACATTGTCATGCTCTGATCCCATATCTCCATATAGTTTAGTGAAGAGGTGCGCAGTGGATGTGGTTTGATGTAGTTTTGGCCATTGAAGTTACCTGCTGCAGTATACAGTATATCTCTGAGTTCTGTGCTCAACTCTTTTGCCACCAGTTGCTCTCAGTGAATAATACAACGCGTCCATATGACAGAGGGAGACTCATTTATAACTCGAGTGCAGAGGCTCTAACAGTACAACTGGCCCCAGCTTGGCCCCTCTAACAGTACAACTGGCCCCAGCTTGGCCCCTCTAACAGTACAACTGGCCCCAGCTTGGCCCCTCTAACAGTACTACTGGCCCCAGCTTGGCCCCTCTAACAGTACAACTGGCCCCAGCTTGGCCCCTCTAACAGTACAACTGGCCCCAGCTTGGCCCCTCTAACAGTACAGCTGGCCCCTCTAACAGTACAACTGGCCCCTCTAACAGTACAGCTTGGCCCCTCTAACAGTACAGCTGGCCCCTCTAACAGTACACCTGGCCCCTCTAACAGTACAGCTGGCCACTCTAACAGTACAACTGGCCCCTCTAACAGTACACCTGGCCCCTCTAACAGTACACCTGGCCCCTCTAACAGTACACCTGGCCCCTCTAACAGTACACCTGGCCCCTCTAACAATACAGAACAACTGGCCCCTCTAACAATACAACTGGCCCCAGCTTGGCCCCTCTAACAGAACAACTGGCCCCTCTAACAGTACAACTGGCCCCAGCTTGGCCCCTCTAACAGTACTACTGGCCCCAGCTTGGCCCCTCTAACAGTACAACTGGCCCCAGCTTGGCCCCTCTAACAGTACAACTGGCCCCAGCTTGGCCCCTCTAACAGTACAACTGGCCCCAGCTTGGCCCCTCTAACAGTACTACTGGCCCCAGCTTGGCCCCTCTAACAGTACAACTGGCCCCAGCTTGGCCCCTCTAACAGTACAACTGGCCCCAGCTTGGCCCCTCTAACAGTACAGCTTGGCCCCTCTAACAGTACAGCTGGCCCCTCTAACAGTACAGCTGGCCCCTCTAACAGTACAACTGGCCCCTCTAACAGTACAACTGGCCCCTCTAACAGTACAACTGGCCCCTCTAACAGTACAACTGGCCCCTCTAACAGTACAACTGTCCCCTCTAACAGAACAACTGGCCCCTCTAACAATACAACTGGCCCCAGCTTGGCCCCTCTAACAGTACAACTGGCCCCTCTAACAGAACAACTGGCCCCTCTAACAGTACAACTGGCCCCAGCTTGGCCCCTCTAACAGAACAACTGGCCCCTCTAACAGAACAACTGGCCCCAGCTTGGCCCTTCTAACAGTACAGCTGGCCCCAGCTTGGCCCCTCTAACAGAACAACTGGCCCCTCTAACAGTACAGCTGGCCCCTCTAACAGTACAGCTGGCCCCTCTAACAGTACAGCTGGCCCCTCTAACAGAACAGCTGGCCCCTCTAACAGAACAGCTGGCCCCTCTAACAGAACAGCTGGCCCCTCTAACAGTACAGCTGGCCCCTCTAACAGTACAGCTGGCCCCTCTAACAGAACAGCTGGCCCCTCTAACAGAACAGCTGGCCCCTCTAACAGAACAGCTGGCCCCTCTAACAGTACAGCTGGCCCCTCTAACAGTACAGCTGGCCCCTCTAACAGTACAACTGGCCCCAGCTTGGCCCCTCTAACAGTACAACTGGCCCCAGCTTGGCCCCTCTAACAGTACAATTGGCCCCAGCTTGGCCCCTCTAACAGAACAACTGGCCCCTCTAACAATACAACTGGCCCCAGCTTGGCCCCTCTAACAGTACAACTGGCCCCAGCTTGGCCCCTCTAACAGTACAACTGGCCCCAGCTTGGCCCCTCTAACAGTACAATTGGCCCCAGCTTGGCCCCTCTAACAGAACAGCTGGCCCCTCTAACAGTACAGCTGGCCCCTCTAACAATACAACTGGCCCCAGCTTGGCCCCTCTAACAGTACAATTGGCCCCAGCTTGGCCCCTCTAACAGAACAACTGGCCCCTCTAACAGTACAACTGGCCCCAGCTTGGCCCCTCTAACAGTACAACTGGCCCCAGCTTGGCCCCTCTAACAGTACAACTGGCCCCAGCTTGGCCCCTCTAACAGTACAATTGGCCCCAGCTTGGCCCCTCTAACAGAACAACTGGCCCCTCTAACAGAACAGCTGGCCCCTCTAACAGTACAGCTGGCCCCTCTAACAATACAACTGGCCCCAGCTTGGCCCCTCTAACAGTACAGCTGGCCCCTCTAACAGAACAACTGGCCCCTCTAACAGAACAACTGGCCCCAGCTTGGCCCTCTAACAGTACAGCTGGCCCCTCTAACAGAACAACTGGCCCCAGCTTGGCCCTTCTAACAGTACAGCTGGCCCCAGCTTGGCCCCTCTAACAGTACATCTGGCCCTCTAACAGAACAACTGTCCCCAGCTTGGCCCCTCTAACAGTACAGCTGTCCCCAGTCTGTCCCCCCCCCAGTTGAAATAGTCGAGAACCGCCACTGCAGCTGATATCCATTCGGAGCGCATAAGCTGGGGAGTTTTTGAGTCGTTCAGTCAGAGTTTCCTCTTGATCGCTAGCATCAATTATTAGTTTAACAGTGTTATCTGACAAAGGTATTCATGTGAGTTTCTGTTCCTCTGCCTCCGCACTCACTGTTTTCACCATATCAATTGTGGCCAGTAATATCAAAGTCTCTGCAATGATACAATAGTGTGTGGTTTCATAGTGTATCAGACCTAGTGATTCAATAGTGTGTGATTTCATAGTGTATCAGACCTAGTCAATTACAAGTACAGTAATGACCAGACCCCTGTAGGCCTCGGTCAGTACAGTAATGACCAGACCCTGTAGGCCTCGGTCAGGACAGTAATGACCAGACCCCTGTAGGCCTCGGTCAGTACAGTAATGACCAGACCCCTATAGGCCTCGGTCAGGACAGTAATGACCAGACCCTATAGGCCTCGGTCAGGACAGTAATGACCAGACCCCTGTAGGCCTCGGTCAGGACAGTAATGACCAGACCCCTGTAGGCCTCGGTCAGGACAGTAATGACCAGACCCCTGTAGGCCTCGGTCAGGACAGTAACGACCAGACCCCTGTAGGCCTCGGTCTAAAGTACAGTAATGACCAGACCCCTGTAGGCCTCGGTCTAAAGTACAGTAATGACCAGACCCCTGTAGGCCTCAGTCTAAAGTACAGTAATGACCAGACCCCTGTAGGCCTCGGTCAGGACAGTACCAGACGACCAGACCCCTGTAGGCCTCGGTCAGGACAGTAATGACCAGACCCCTGTAGGCCTCGGTCAGGACAGTAATGACCAGACCCCTGTAGGCCTCGGTCAGGACAGTAATGACCAGACCCCTGTAGGCCTCGGTCAGGACAGTAATGACCAGACCCCTATAGGCCTCGGTCAGGACAGTAATGACCAGACCCCTATAGGCTTGGTCAGTACAGTAGTGACCAGACCCCTATAGGCCTCGGTCTAAAGTACAGTAATGACCAGACCCCTGTAGGCCTCGGTCTAAAGTACAGTAATGACCAGACCCCTATAGGCCTCGGTCAGTACAGAAATGACCAGAACCCTGTAGGCCTCGGTCAGTACAGTAATGACCAGACCCCTATAGGCCTCGGTCAGTACAGTAATGACCAGACCCCTGTAGGCCTCGGTCAGGACAGTAATGACCAGACCCCTATAGGCCTCGGTCTAAAGTACAGTAATGACCAGACCCCTATAGGCCTCGGTCTAATGACCAGACCCAGGCCTAATGATGACCAGACCCCTATAGGCCTCGGTCTAAAGTACAGTAATGACCAGACTGTAAGCCTGTAGTGCCGGTCTGAGTCTCAGTATGATCGTGTGTGTGTGTGTGCGTGTGTTTGTGCCTGCATGTGTGCGTGCGTGCGTGCGTGTGTGCGTGTGTGCGTGTAGTGGAAATGTACAACTTTGGAGACAGAACAGGAGATGTCACCTGGGTCATTGAAACAGTAACTCATCTTAGATCCTGTACAGAACATCAGTAATGGGATTAAAATGTAAAATGAGGACAGATTATAGAAAGCAATAAAACACATCCTATTTTGGCAGCGAGTGAGCAGAGCAATCTCACCCCCGGGTCCCTCCTCAGCCTCAGCCTGCAACCCACGCACCAGCTCAGTCTCAACCCTTAGTCCCAGCCTCCCTCCTCAGTCCCAAGCCTTAGTCCCAGCCTCCCTCCTCAGTTCCATCCCGGAGGAGAGAGGACGGAGGAGAGAGGACGGAGGAGAGAGGACGGAGGAGAGAGGACGGAGGGGAGAGGACGGAGGGGAGAGGACGGAGGGGAGAGGACGGAGGGGAGAGGACGGAGGGGAGAGGACGGAGGAGAGAGAACGGAGGAGAGAGAACAGAGGACGGAGGAGACGACAGGGGAGAGAGGACGGAGGACGGAGGAGAGAGGACGGAGGAGAGAGGACAGAGGACGGAGGAGAGAGGACAGGGGAGACGACAGGGGAGAGAGGACGGAGGAGAGAGGACGGAGGAGAGAGGACGGAGGACGGAGGAGAGAGGACGGAGGAGAGAGAACGGAGGAGAGAGAACGGAGGAGAGAGAACGGAGGAGAGAGAACGGAGGAGAGAGGACAGGGGACGGAGGACGGAGGAGAGAGAACGGAGGAGAGAGGACAGAGGACGGAGGAGAGAGGACGGAGGAGAGAGGACGGAGGAGAGAGGATGGAGGGAGAGAGGACAGGGAGAGAGGACGGAGGATGGAGGAGAGAGGGACGGAGGTGAGAGGGACGGAGGAGAGAGAACGGAGGAGAGAGGACAGAGGACGGAGGTGAGAGGACGGAGGTGAGAGGACGGAGGAGAGAGGACAGGGAGAGAGGACGGAGGACGGAGAGAGAGGACGGAGGAGAGAGGACGGAGGAGAGAGGACGGAGGAGAGAGGACAGAGGACGGAGGTGAGAGGACGGAGGAGAGAGGACGGAGGAGAGGACGGGGAGAGAGGACGGAGGAGAGAGGACGGAGGAGAGAGGACGGGGGAGAGAGGACGGAGGACGGAGGAGAGAGGACAGAGGACGGAGGTGAGAGGACGGAGGAGAGAGGACGGAGGAGAGAGGAGAGAGGACGGAGGAGAGAGGAGAGAGGACGGAGGGAGAGAGAGAGAGAGAGGAGAGAGGAGAGAGGACGGAGGAGAGAGGACGGAGGAGAGAGGACGGAGGAGAGGACGGGGGAGAGAGGACGGAGGAGAGAGGACGGGGGAGAGAGGACGGGGGAGAGAGGACGGGGGAGTTGAGCATATCCAAATGAGAAAAGGCCATGGGCTAGCTAGCTAGCTAGCTTAGTCTGCTGGCTATCCATTTCAATGCCTATGTTGCTAAATAAAAGGCCAACATTTTCTGGAAACATTGTATGCTGCATTAAATCAGACATACTGTATCTTCTCCATTCTACCAATATTTTTGGTAAAGGGGATATTTGTTCTTGTTTTTACTGCCTCATCTTTCCTGGAAGTTTTAGATACTTGGGAACTTTCAAATTTGAAATCAGTGACATCACAATGAAGGAGGAGGAGCCAGCTAGTAGCTACCTCCCACAAAATGGCGGCAGCGAAGACTTCCACATTCTATTTACTAATCTGCACCATTTCCTCATGTCATCCTCCTATTAACTAGTTGTTTTGCTACAGTAAGATGTGGGATGGATTCACCATCAGATCTGTTCTAGTTTACTAAGGGCTCTATTCAATCCATAGTGTGGAAGTTCAGTTTTACAGTGTGATTTTACATTTAAAGGCAATGTTTCCGTTTTTTAGCAAAGACAGCATTCAAGGTTAATTGCTGCGTCATGTCGGCTCAATCTGAAAATTACCTTTAAATTTCTGTCCACAGTCTGTAACGCTTCTGAAAAACTGATCGAACAGAGCCCTAAATGATGCTCCCATGTTTACTAGTTTAGTCGTGATGCCAGAATGGACATTTTTACACAGTTACTCTGGTTTTTACAGTGAAATGATGTTTTCACTACAACAGTCTGGTTGTAATAACCTCTGAAACCAGCCAGGAAGAATTCATTTGATGTAAGGACAGCAGCATTTTCAAATTGAACCCTATTCCCTATGAAGTGCACTACTTTAGACTAAAGTCCTCTGGTCAACAGTAGTGCACTCAATGAGGAATAGGGTACGGTTTGGGATGCACCCTAGGTCTCTAATGCTCATTAAGACATTAGGCAGCGGGCCCCAGATGTGGCTGTAGCACCAGCTGCTGCTGTTCGGCTGTAATTAACATGGCAGCAGATCAGCTCTGGTGGGACCAGTATACAGCTCCTGACACTGCACATACCCACTGGTACCTGAGATAGGCAGATGTAAGGTCCACATCCAACCCACTGTTTCAAACACATCATAATAGCAGGAAAATGTGTAGGCCTGCTCAATTTACAAATACACTGAGA
This sequence comes from Oncorhynchus gorbuscha, assembly GCF_021184085.1. Taxonomy (NCBI): domain Eukaryota; kingdom Metazoa; phylum Chordata; class Actinopteri; order Salmoniformes; family Salmonidae; genus Oncorhynchus; species Oncorhynchus gorbuscha. The sequence continues at coordinate 29,067 of NW_025748750.1, forward strand.
GAAACAGAGGGATGGGATGGAGAGAGAGAAAGGGATGATATGGAGTCATTGATGAGATGGAGAGAGAGAAAGGGATGGGATGGAGAGAGAGAAAGGGATGGGATGGAGAGAGAGAAAGGGATGGGATGGAGAGAGAGAAAGGGATGGGATGGAGAGAGAGAAAGGGATGGGATGGAGAGAGAGAAAGGGATGAGATGGAGAGAGAGAAAGGGATGAGATGGAGAGAGAGAAAGGGATGAGATGGAGAGAGAGAAAGGGATGATATGGAGAGAGAGAAAGGGATGATATGGAGAGAGAGAAAGGGATGATATGGAGACAGGGATGGGATGGAGAGAGACAGAGGGATGGGATCAGAAACCTCTGGACCCCTGGACAAACTCTATCTATGATCAAAAAACGGTGCTATGGCCATAGAAATAGAGTTACTAGAATAGACATTCCCATTAAAGTCAATTTCTTCATTTGTTGTAATCGTTATATCTCTACGGCTGTGGCAGCCTCAGTGACATGGGAGATCCCTAGGGAACATCACAGGCACTGACTTCTATGGTGATGATAACCCATACAAAATGTTCTGTGCTCTGTGCTCTGTGCTCTGTGCTCTGTGCTCTGTGCTCTGTGCTCCTGGGTTAGAAAGCCAAAGGAAGGCAATATAATCATGTAGAAGGAGGGAGAGAAGGGGAAGCTCCGTGTTTCATTCTGTTCTTTAATTGGAACATACATGATGACAGGAGAAATGGGCCATCACAGGGACACAAAGGAATGGCATCTACAGTTTATTTTTGGAACGTGAGGTGTGCAGATAATTGCTGATCTGCCTTGGGGTTCTCAGCCTATAGTGACAGATAGACAAGTAGACAAAGACAGGCAGGCAGGCAGGCAGGCAGAGAAAGACAGGCAGGCAGAGAGAGAGCAACAGACAGGCAGCCAGACAAGCAGACAGTGTTGAGTGTCCCCCCTTCACAAAACAACTAAAATAATAAAACTTAGACTACAGTGTGGCCTGTAGATTTGAAACTGTGGTGGGATTCAGTCACTTCCTACTTGGACAGAACGCCAACTTTCAGAGCTTTATGGTTTATGATCGTTTAAGGGTGTTTCTAACGTACAAGAACACACACACACACACACACACACACACACACACACACACACACACACACACACACACACACACACACACACACACACACACACACACTTTCTTTAAGGCAACAGTGCCACCTCCTGGTGCTTTAGATAAAGCAGGAACGGATGATTTTATGAGTTATATTTATATATATTTTTATTTAACTTTGTTTTAACTACGCAAGTCAGTTAAGAACAAATTCTTATTTTACAATGACGGCCTACCAGAAGACAAAAGGCCTCCTGCTGAGACGGGGGCGGGGATTAAAAACAACTAAATAGGACAAAACATCACGACAAGAGAGACACCACAACACTACATAAAGAGAGACCCTAAGGCAACAACACAGTACCATGGTAGAAAACACAACAACAACATGGTAGCAACACAACAACATGGTAGCAACAACAACATGACAACAACATGGTAGCAACACAACATGACAACAACATGGTAGCATCACAACAACAACATGGTAGCAACACAACAACACAACAACAACACAACAACATGGTGACAACAACATGGTAGCAACACAGCATGACAAAAACATGGTAGCAACACAACATGACAACAACATGGTAGCATCACAACAACATGGTAGCAACACAACAACAACACAACATGACAACAACATGGTAGCAACACAACACGACAACATGGTAGCAACACAGCATGACAACATGGTAGCAACACAACAACAACATGGTAGCAACACAACATGACAACAACATGGTAGCAACACAGCATTGTAGCAACACAACAACAACATGGTAGCAACACAGCATTGTAGCAACACAACAACAACATGGTAGCATCACAACATGACAACAACATGGTAGCAACACAACATGACAACAACATGGTAGCAACACAACAACAACATGGTAGCATCACAACAACATGGTAGCAACACAACAACAACATGGTAGCAACATAGCATGGTAGCAACACAACAACAACATGGTAGCAACACATAACAACATGGTAGCAACATAGCATGGTAGCA
>NW_025748751.1:0-31187 GCF_021184085.1 Oncorhynchus gorbuscha
TAAACCCCTGGTGTTAAACTCCTGGTGTTAAACCCTGGTGTTAAACCCCTGGTGTTAAACCCCTGGTGTTAAACCCCTGGTGTTAAACCCCTGGTGTTAAACCCCCTGGTGTTGTTAAATCTCTTGTAAAACCCCTGGTAAAACCCCTCCCCTGGTTAAACCTCTGGTTAAACCCCTGGTGTTAAACCCCTGGTGTTAAACCCCTGGTGTTAAACCCCTGGTGTTAAACCCCTGGTGTTAAACCCCCTGCTGTTAAACCCCTGGTGTTAAACCCCTGGTGTTAAACCCCTGCTGTTAAACCCCTGGTGTTAAACCCCTGGTGTTAAACCCCTGGTGTTAAACCCCCTGGTGTTAAACCCCTGGTGATAAACCCCCTGGTGTTAAACCCCCTGGTGTTAAACCTCCTGGTGCTGAATCCCCTGGTGTTAAACCCCCTGGTGTTAAACCCCCTGGTGTTAAACCCCCTGGTGTTAAACTCCCTGGTGTTAAACCCCCTGGTGTTAAACCCCCTGGTGTTAAACCCCTGGTGTTAAACCCTGGTGTTAAACCCCTGGTGTTAAACCCCCTGCTGTTAAACCCCTGGTGTTAAACTCCCCCTGGTGAACTAAACCCCCTGGTGTTAAACCCCCTGGTGTTAAACCCCCTGGTGTTAAACCCCTTGGTGTTAAACCCCCTGGTGTTAAACCCCCTGGTGTTAAACCCCCTGGTGTTAAATCTCTTGTAGTTAAACCTCCTGGTGTTAAACCCCCTGGTGTTAAACCCCCTGGAGTTAAACCCCCTGGTGTTAAACCTCCTGGTGTTAAACCTCCTGGTGTTAAACCCCCTGGTGTTAAACCCCCTGGTGTTAAACCCCCTGGTGTTAAACCCCCTGGAGTTAAATCCGTTGGTGAGTGCTACTACCAGTCACCTTGTCTTGGGGACAGGGGAACACCTACTAGCCTATATGATGCTGGAAGCCATGGCCCAACTAGACATATATCTGAGGTCATAATTATTTAAACTATTGAAACCATAGTTTAATCACCGTGATGAAAATCCTGGACCACAGAATGGCAGACACAGAGAGCAAGGTTCAATTGTATTTTAAATTCACTTCTGTTGACATACTAAACGTGAACCAATAAGAATTTTATCAAGGAGACCCACTGTAGGTGTTTACGTGGGAAGAGACCCCAGCCTTTACATCACACGATGCAGCTCATAAACACGTCTTATCATTGGAGGAGATTTCCTGTTGGTGCCACTACCGAGTGACGCAGCGGTCTAAGGCACCGCATCTCAGCGCAAGAGGCGTCACTATCGTACCTGGTTCGAATCCAGGCTGTATCACATCCGGCCGTGAGTAGGAGTCCCATAGGGCAGCGCACAATTGGCCCAGCGTCGTCCGGGTTTGGCCGGAGTAGGCCGCCATTGTAAATAAGAACGTGTCGATAATAACTGTTTTGCCTAGTTAAATAAAGGACGCTAAAATAAACTCCCGGTCACATACCCAGAGATGAAAACAGTCAAATAGAATCACTCATTGTGTCGTTCAACCCCGTTTCTCCGTCATCGTCAATTTGCCTAAAATGTAATTGGCTCATCGCATCACCGTTTAGATTAGCTCCGTTTGCCAGAGGGATTTAAATATATCTCAACCAGTCACGCCACCGTACAATGACTCGGGTTTTTACAGCAGAGGTGGCTTACACAATGATCTGTTGTTTCGGTGCTGCCGGTGTGTGTGTGTGTGTGTGTGTGTGTGTGTGTGTGTGTGTGTGTGTGTGTGTGTGTGTGTGTGTGTGTGTGTGTGTGTGTGTGTGTGTGTGTGTGTGTGTGTGTGTGTGTGTGTGTGTGTGTGTGTGTGGCAACATGTGTTATAGTACAGTATGTCTGCATTGTCGTCCGCTCCCCCCTTCTCTCCCTCTCTCTGCTCTCTCTGTCTCTGTCTCTGTCTCTGTCTCTGTCTCTCTCTCTCTCTGTCTCTCTCTCTCTCTCTCTCTCTTCTCTCTCTCTCTCTCTCTCTCTCTCTCTCTCTCTCTCTCTCTCTCTCTCTCTCTCTCTCTCTCTCTCTCTCTCTCTCTCTCTCCCTGTCTTCCCCCTCCCTCCCCACCTCTCTCTCTGTCTCTCTGTCTTCTCTCTCCCTCTCCGTCTTCCCCCCTCTCTCCCTCCACACCTCTCTCTCTCTCCGTCTTCCCCCTCCCTCCCTCCACACCTCCCTCCCTCCCCCCTCCCTCCCCACCTCCCTCCCTCCCCCCTCCCCACCTCTCTCTGTATAAAATCCTGCAACATGCGTTTACATGATTTAAGTATTATATTGGCTGTGACTCAGTGATACCTTAAACCCCGGTGGTTGTTTGACAGGTGCTACATGTTTATCTAGGCGGGGAGAATGGGTGCGTTTACAGCGGTGCGTCTTGGGACGGCCGCGTCATGTTGAGTTCTAGCTGTTCTACTGCACCAAACCAGGAGAGGGGAGCTTTATAACGTCGCGTTTCTGCTGATGCGGCAAACTGCAGTGCAGAGCAGAGCGGAGCCGAGGAGGGAAATGGTTCTGTGCTCTCTCTCTCTCTCTCTCTCTCTCTCTCTCACTGCCCCACTAACGTGTTCAGCTCAAACCTTCTCACTCACACCATCTTAATTTCACGACCACGCCGCTGGAGAGCGCAGCCACGCGTGACGGTCAAAAGACCAAGTGGGAACTACTAGTCGGTGTTGCCGTCCGTTGGAGAGGAGCTCAAGTTAACGGCTTTTATTTTCTTTCTTTCGTATTATATTATATTCTCTCTATTCCTCGTTCGTGCCGTTTCTTCAGCATGGTTTTAAATTGCCTGTCAAGAGATTTACGCTTCTTCCAAGGCGTTTCAGAGCCGTTCGGTACCTCAAGAAGGTCGCCCTAGTCGACGTTAGAAGCCAATAACACCGGAATAACGTGGGTGATATTAACGGTCGCCCTAGTCGACGTTAGAAGCCAATAACACCGGAATAATGTGGGTGATATTAACGGTCGCTCCAGTCGACGTTAGAAGCCAATAACACCGGAATAACGTGGGTGATATTAACGGAGACAGTACAGTCTATGAATATTTCACCGAAGCTCGTACTGTACAGTGCAGTAAAGTGATATCCGCCACCTTTAAAACAAAACACCGGGACTGTAAAAGTTGTAGCCGTGGCTGGCGGGTGCACCACCACCAAACAGAAATCCAGGTAATTAATAACAGAGCCGACAGTTCGGTAATTATTAACGTATCTTTATTAACGGTCGTTATTGTCATTGGTGTTGTAGTTATTATAAGGTAATAGGTGTTTAGTGTGTAGAGGGTTAGTACAGTGGGTGGAGAAGCAGAGGGTGGACAGTAGTAGTGAAACTGGAATAATGATGTATGAGATAAGCAATTGTCTCCATATCACAGTGTTGTTGTCTCCTGGATGTCCTCTATGCTGGTCAACCTGTTCCTGGTACCCCCCGCTGTTAGGTGGGCGTCCTCTCCCCCCCATCTAGATTACAGCATGTCACAAACACTGAGATAACACTGCTGAGCTGGAAAAAAAGATCTCTCTCTCTCTCTCTTGCATTCGATTCCTTTTATTTCTCACTCTTCCCTTCCTCCCTCCGACTAGGTGGAAGACGAAGGAGAAGAAGAAGAAGGAGGAGCAGCAATGGAGGACTACTCGGAGAGAGGAGCAAGGGAGCCTTAAGAGGAGCGGCGCTTGGCGAGCCCTCTGCCTGCCTGGCCCGGGTGAATGCAAGGGGGGTTTCTATCAGACAGAAGAGAGAGAGAGGGGAGAAATCTGAGGCGCGCAGTGACAGCTACTAGATGCCTGCCCCCACCGGGCTGAGCCGAGCATCTCCTGCCGCATAGCGCTGCGCCGAGCCCGGGCAACACCGCCAGGATGACTGTGGTGGCCGGAGATAACATGGATGAGACGTCCACCCTGCCGGGGCACCTGCAGGACACCTACCCACCACACCACGAGGACCAGGAGTGCTGCGAGAGGGTTGTCATTAATATCTCAGGGCTGCGCTTCGAGACCCAGTTAAAGACACTCAGTCAGTTCCCCGAGACGTTACTAGGTAACCCCAAAAAGAGGATGCGCTACTTCGACCCGCTTAGAAACGAGTACTTTTTTGACCGGAACCGGCCGAGTTTTGACGCTATTCTATATTACTACCAGTCCGGTGGACGGTTGAGGAGGCCCGTCAACGTTCCTCTTGATATGTTCTCCGAGGAGATCAAGTTCTACGAGCTCGGGGCAGAGGCCATGGAGAAGTTTAGAGAAGACGAAGGCTTTATTAGAGAAGAGGAAAACCCTTACCGGAGAAAGAGTTTCAACGACAGGTCTGGTTGTTGTTCGAATACCCGGAGAGTTCGGGACCCGCCAGAGGGATAGCTATAGTATCTGTGATGGTTATCTTAATTTCAATAGTCATATTCTGTTTGGAGACGCTGCCAGAACTCAAAGAGGACCCCAGGGGAAGGATGGAAACTGTAGGCAACGTGACATTCTATTATAAGCCAAATATTCTCACCGATCCTTTCTTCATAGTGGAGACCCTGTGTATAATCTGGTTCTCCTTTGAGTTGATAGTGCGGTTCTTCGCCTGCCCTAGCAAGGCAGCTTTCTTTAAAAACATGATGAATACTATAGACATAGTAGCTATCATACCCTACTTCATCACGCTGGGCACCGAGCTGGCAGAGGACCAGGAGGGGAAGGAGAAACCGAGTGAGCAGGCCGCGTCTCTGGCCATCCTCAGGGTCATCCGGCTGGTCAGGGTGTTCAGGATCTTCAAGCTGTCCAGACACTCCAAGGGGCTTCAGATATTAGGACAAACCCTCAAAGCCAGTATGAGAGAGTTGGGGCTGCTCATTTTCTTCCTCTTCATCGGAGTCATCCTCTTCTCCAGCGCTGTCTATTTCGCCGAGGCGGAGGAGAAGGAATCTTTTTTCACAAGCATCCCCGACGCCTTCTGGTGGGCCGTGGTCTCCATGACAACGGTGGGCTACGGGGACATGTACCCGGTGACCATCGGCGGGAAGATCGTGGGCTCGCTCTGCGCCATCGCCGGAGTGCTGACCATCGCGCTGCCCGTGCCTGTCATCGTGTCCAACTTTAACTATTTCTATCACCGGGAGACGGAGGGAGAGGAGCAGGCGCAGCTTCTTAACGTCAGCAACCAGGACCTTAACTCCGACAGCAACTCATCGCGCCGCAGCTCCAACTCTATCGCCGGCAAGTCAGAATACATGGAAATAGACGAAGGGATCAACAATAGTATTGATAACTTTAGGGACGCGAATCTCAGAACTGCTAACTGTACGCCTGTCCTCAACCAGAACTGCGTGAATAAGGGCAAGCTGCTGACTGATGTTTAGAAATATATACATTCATTCGGCAGCGACATCATGGGGATATGAGGACACCCCGTTCGTTGTAAATATTGTAGAAATGTTTCGGGAGATGCTTGATTTAACTTCGTTAATAATGCGTTTTTTCTTGCATTTGCGTTAATTACATTTGAATGAATAAAGAGAAAACTGTTTCACCAAAAGAGGATAAAAAAATAAGGTTTGTTTGACTCTCAAAATGGGAATGATAAAAGTATTATAATAACACATTATCTTTATGTTCCTAACGTTATCGGAGATATACCGGAAAACATCCTGCCGTTGAAATATGAAACGGGGAAAACACAACATGATCATTGAAGAAGAAACGGTTTTGCATGGATAATGGATAATGGATTATGGATCATGGATAATGGATCATGGATAATGGATTATGGATCATGGATAATGGATCATGGATAATGGATCATGGATAATGTATCATGGATCATGGATAATGTATCATGGATAATGTATCGTGGATAATGTATCGTGGATAATGTATCATGGATCATGAATAATTTGGATTATGGATTATGGATTACAGTGGAACTTGGGTGAGGGTGAGTTGCGTAATGCACCGGCATCTGCTGAAGAAAGAGAAAAGGATTATGGAATCTCAGCCCGAACCCAACAACCATCTGCAGTCACAGAGAGAGAGAGAGAGATCGACCAACGTTGTCCGCTAGGTGCAGTTGTTGTTCCGACGATTGCTAGTTACCTGCTGAGTGATCAGCTAAGCACTTTATCACAATAGAAACAAACAACAAACAAAAACCCCACACAGAAAACAGAGAACTAAAACACTGGTCTCCTGTTGCCAAGGAGACAGGATGAGAAGTGGGGGCTGTTTGTAGACCAGATGACATCTGTAAACTGCTGCTACTTTCTATCCCAAGCAGATGCTGAAACAAAAACACCTGCTCTAATCCCACAGGGGTGTGACGATAACACAACGATGATGATGATGCCATGGGAGATAATAATCTTCATTAAAAAAAAATATATATATATATATAATTTTTAAAAAGCTTGAAATTAGCATGTTGAGACACTGTTTTATATTACTGGCATGCGTGACACATTACCTCAGGTAATGTTACATTATTTGTATTATTTAAAACAACAACAACAGCCTGTATTATATTTCTCCTCCTAAAACCGGATCCAAAACGGACCAATTCTCTCTTTTTATGGTTTGGTTTTCTCTCTCTCTGTCATTTAGGTTTCACCAAAAGTGCACTGCTTATTTATTATTTAAGTTATGATGTTTATTATGTTTAGGAGCATTTAAGTGCTGAATGTTAAATCTTAAGGGAACAGAAACATCTATATTATTTTTGGGGGGGGAGAGATCGTGGCATGTCAAACTACTGCATTACGGCCTATCTGACTACGGTACCATGTGTCCTGGCTGATTCCATGCATGACGTCAGTATTTAAATAGCTTGCGGGGTTCGAGGGACCTTGGGAATACAGCCTGGCCCGGGTGTAAGGGGAATACAGCCTGGCCCGGGTGTGAGGGGAATACAGCCTGGCCCGGGTGTAAGGGGAATACAGCCTGGAGTGTAAGGGGAATACAGCCTGGCCCGGGTGTAAGGGGAATACAGCCTGGCCCGGGTGTAAGGGGAATACAGCCTGGCCCGGGTGTAAGGGGAATACAGCCTGGCCCGGGTGTAAGGGGAATACAGCCTGGCCCGGGTGTAAGGGGAATACAGCCTGGCCCGGGTGTAAGGGGAATACAGCCTGGCCCGGGTGTAAGGGGAATACAGCCTGGCCCGGGTGTAAGGGGAATACAGTACGGTGACGGAACTACTATTTGGACTGGACAGACAGGACAGGACAGGACCTCAACCACAGAGGAGGAGACCTACTGGGATACCAAACCACCCTCCCTCCCCACAGAGGAGGAGACCTACTGGGATACCAAACCCCCTCCCTCCCCACAGAGGAGGAGACCCCCTCCCTCCCCACAGAGGATACCAAACCCCCCTCCCTCCCCACAGAGGAGGAGACCTACCGGGATACCAAACCCCCTCCCTCCCCACAGAGGAGGAGACCTACCGGGATACCAAACCCCCTCCCTCCCCACAGAGGAGGAGACCTACCGGGATACCAAACCCCCTCCCTCCCCACAGAGGAGGAGACCTACTGGGATACCAAACCCCCCTCCCTCCCCACAGAGGAGGAGACCTACTGGGATACCAAACCCCCTCCCTCCCCACAGAGGAGGAGACCTACTGGGATACCAAACCCCCTCCCTCCCCACAGAGGAGGAGACCTACTGGGATACCCCCCCCTCCCTCCCCACAGAGGAGGAGACCTACTGGGATACCAAACCCCCTCCCTCCCCACAGAGGAGGAGACCTACTGGGATACCAAACCCCCTCCCTCCCCACAGAGGAGGAGACCTAACCCCCCTCCCTCCCCACAGAGGAGGAGACCTACCGGGATACCAAACCCCCTCCCTCCCCACAGAGGAGGAGACCTACTGGGATACCAAACCCCCTCCCTCCCCACAGAGGAGGAGACCTACTGGGATACCAAACCCCCTCCCTCCCCACAGAGGAGGAGACCTACCGGGATACCAAACCCCCCCCCTCCCCACAGAGGAGGAGACCTACTGGGATACCAAACCCCCTCCCTCCCCACAGAGGAGGAGACCTACTGGGATACCAAAGGAGACCCCCCCCCTCCCTCCCCACAGAGGAGGAGACCTACCGGGATACCAAACCCCCCCCTCCCCACAGAGGAGGAGACCTACTGGGATACCAAACCCCCTCCCTCCCCACAGAGGAGGAGACCTACTGGGATACCAAACCCCCTCCCTCCCCACAGAGGAGGAGACCTACCGGGATACCAAACCCCCTCCCTCCCCACAGAGGAGGAGACCTACTGGGATACCAAACCCCCTCCCTCCCCACAGAGGAGGAGACCTACTGGGATACCAAACCCCCTCCCTCCCCACAGAGGAGGAGACCTACTGGGATACCAAACCCCCTCCCTCCCCACAGAGGAGGAGACCTACAGGGATACCAAACCCCCTCCCTCCCCACAGAGGAGGAGACCTACCGGGATACCAAACCCCCTCCCTCCCCACAGAGGAGACCTAACCCCCCTCCCTCCCCACAGAGGAGGAGACCTACTGGGATACCAAACCCCCTCCCTCCCCACAGAGGAGGAGACCTACTGGGATACCAAACCCCCTCCCTCCCCACAGAGGAGAGACCTAACCCCCCCTCCCTCCCCACAGAGGAGGAGACCTACTGGGATACCAAACCCCCTCCCTCCCCACAGAGGAGGAGACCTACTGGGATACCAAACCCCCTCCCTCCCCACAGAGGAGGAGACCTACTAATACCCCCCTCCCTCCCCACAGAGGAGGAGACCTACTGGGATACCAAACCCCCTCCCTCCCCACAGAGGAGGAGGACCTACTGGGATACCAAACCCCCTCCCTCCCCACAGAGGAGGAGACCTACTGGGATACCAAACCCCCCCTCCCTCCCCACAGAGGAGGAGACCTACTGGGATACCAAACCCCCTCCCTCCCCACAGAGGAGGAGACCTACTGGGATACCAAACCCCCTCCCTCCCCACAGAGGAGGAGACCTCCTCCCCACCGGGATACCAAACCCCCTCCCTCCCCACAGAGGAGGAGACCTACTGGGATAACCCCCCTCCCTCCCCACAGAGGAGGAGACCTACTGGGATACCAAACCCCCCTCCCTCCCCACAGAGGAGGAGACCTACTGGGATACCAAACCCCCCTCCCTCCCCACAGAGGAGGAGACCTACTGGGATACCAAACCCCCTCCCTCCCCACAGAGGAGGAGACCTACCGGGATACCAAACCCCCTCCCTCCCCACAGAGGAGGAGACCTAATACCCCCCCTCCCTCCCCACAGAGGAGGAGACCTACTGGGATACCAAACCCCCTCCCTCCCCACAGAGGAGGAGACCTACTGGGATACCAAACCCCCTCCCTCCCCACAGAGGAGGAGACCTACCCTCCCTCCCCACAGAGGAAGACCCCCCTCCCTCCCCCCCACAGAGGAGGAGACCTACTGGGATACCAAACCCCCCTCCCTACCCACAGAGGAGGAGACCTACTGGGATACCAAACCCCCCTCCCTCCCCACTAATGAAAATGGTGACTTCCATATTGTTATTCATTTTTACAGCATTTATGTATTTTTGATTTTGTATTTCATACATATTTAATGGCCTATACAGAACTAAACTGAAACACGGAACAAAATAGTGAAATGTGTTTTCTAGTGCCTTGAACTTTAACCCTCTTATTTATGTCCTACATACTCAAACGGAAGTGCCTCCCTGGACTATAGTCGACTAGATCAGTTCCTCTGTACCGGTCATGAGATGCATTGTTATAGTACCAACCAACCTGCACTGTCAGAAGAGGCTAACAGTTAAGCAGTAACATAGAATATGATGTTAATGGTTCCCAGTACAGACTGTAATATAGGGCCTGAGGACAGTGAGGAAGGACAGAGAGACAGAGATGAAGGAGAGAGACAAAGATGAAGGAGAGAGAGAGAGATACAGAGAGGAAGGACAGAGAGACAGAGAAGGAGAGCGAGAGAGACAGACAAGGAGAGAGACAGAGAATAAGGAGAGAGAGAGAATAAGGAGAGAGAGACAGAGAAGGAGAGAGAGAGAGAGACAGACAAGGAGAGAGAGAGAGAGAGAGAGAGAGAGAGAGAGAGAGAGAGAGAGAGAGAGACAGACAAGGAGAGAGACAGAGAATAAGGAGAGAGAGAGAATAAGGAGAGAGAGAGACAGAGAGGAGGAGAGAGAGAGACAGACAAGGAGAGAGAGAGAGAGAGATGGAGAGAGAGAGAGAGAGAGAGAGAGAGAGAGAGAGAGAGAAGAGAGAGAGAGACCCCTGAGTGAGAGAGAGAACTTGAGAGAGAAGAGAGAGAGAGATAGGAAGAGAGAGAGACATCCAGAGTGAGAGAGGGAGTTCAAGAGAGAGAGACAAGGAGAGAGAGACAGACATGGTTCTAGAGAGTTCAAGATGAGTTCTAGAGAGTGAACTTGACAGAAACAAAATATGGAATGGCATCCACTGACCCCTGATGTGGGAAGTTCAACAGATAGTTCTAGAGTGTTCACATGGTTCTAGAGAGTTCACATGGTTCTAGAGTGTTCACATGGTTCTAGAGAGTTCACATGGTTGTAGAGCAATCACATAGTTCTAGAGTGTTCACATGGTTCTAGAGTGTTCACATGGTTCTAGAGTGTTCACATGGTTCTAGAATGTTCACATGGTTGTAGAGCGGTCACATGGTTCTAGAGTGTTCACATGGTTCTAGAGTGTTCACATGGTTCTAGAGCGTTCACATGGTTCTAGAGTGTTCACATGGTTGTAGAGCGGTCACATGGTTCTAGAGCGGTCACATGGTTCTAGAGCGTTCACATGGTTCTAGAGCATTCACATGGTTGTAGAGCAATCACATAGTTCTAGAGTGTTCACATGGTTCTAGAGTGTTCACATGGTTCTAGAGTGTTCACATGGTTCTAGAGAGTTCACATGGTTCTAGAGTGTTCACATGGTTCTAGAGTGTTCACATGGTTGTAGAGCGGTCACATGGTTCTAGAGCGTTCACATGGTTCTAGAGCGGTCACATGGTTCTAGAGTGTCCACATGGTTCTAGAATGTTCACATGGTTCTAGAGCGATCACATGATTCAAGAATGTTCAAAAGGTTCTAGAGTGGTCACATGGTTCTAGAGTGTTCACATGGTTCTAGTGTGGTCACATGGTTCTAGAATGTTCACATGGTTCTAGAGTGTTCACATGGTTCTAGAGCAGTCATATGGTTCTAGAATGTTCACATGGTTCTAGAGTGGTCACATGGTTCTAGAGTGTTCACATGGTTCTAGAGTGGTCACATGGTTCTAAATTTTTCATATGGTTCTAGAGTGTTCAAATGGTTCTAGAGTGTTCACGTGGTTGTAGATTCTATCTATCTATCCATCCATCCTCTGTTAGTCTGCCTGTTAAGTCTGTTGTGTGACAAAAAACAAACCCCTTCAGTATAGAAACAGCCTTCCATTGTGCCCAGCGATCACCTTCCAACTCTAAGAGATGTGTTTCTGGGGCATTACTGAATCAAGACCTTCTGGCATATCCAAACTTGCATCAACTGTTGTTGTCGTTCACTAAACGATAATAACAACAAGCATCGATATTCTGCTGAAAGTCACTGAACAGAGCTCATGTCTCTGACTGTATTATGGGAATGATAGTGTATTTGACATCATCACAGACATACCTGTCTAAAGAACGAGCTCTACTGCACTAGTAAGTCCCCGACCGTCCCCTTCCACACTCACCCCTGTCTGTCTCCCTGCCTGCCTGCCCGCCCGTCTGTCTGCACAGAGCTACTCAGCATTCATCTCAACATGATGTCTGCATCCCAAATGACACCCTGTTTAATGCACTACTTTAGACCAGGACCCACAGGGTGCCATTTGGGAGGCAGAAAAGAGCATTGTGAACATTATGATAGCCAAAGGCATTAGTCCCTTTGCATGCAAGCAAAATGGCAGATCCGCTTCTGAGAGGGAAATGAGGGAGAGAGGGAGATGGAAAGAAGTAGATGTTTCAGGGAGTGAGGGAGTTGGAGCACGACAGAATGCCAGCCGGCCGGGATGTAGGGGGGAAGGAGGGAGAGGAAATGAATGCTGTGTTGTAACGTTTCATGTTTCAGCTGGCTGTAGAGGCTTACCTGCTATGTTGTAACGTTTCATGTTTCAGCTGGCTGTAGAGGCTTACCTGCTATGTTGTAACGTTTCATGTTTCAGCTGGCTGTAGAGGCTTACCTGCTATGTTGTAACGTTTCATGTTTCAGCTGGCTGTAGAGGCTTACCTGCTATGTTGTAACGTTTCATGTTTCAGCTGGCTGTAGAGGCTTACCTGCTATGTTGTAACGTTTCATGTTTCAGCTGGCTGTAGAGGCTTACCTGCTATGTTGTAACGTTTCATGTTTCAGCTGGCTGTAGAGGCTTACCTGCTATGTTGTAACGTTTCATGTTTCAGCTGGCTCTAGAGGCTTACCTGCTATGTTGTAACTTTATATGTTTCAGCTGGCTGTAGAGGCTTACCTGCTATGTTGTAACATTTCATGTTTCAGCTGGCTGTAGAGGCTTACCTGCTATGTTGTAACTTTATATGTTTCAGCTGGCTGTAGAGGCTTACCTGCTATGTTGTAACTTTATATGTTTCAGCTGGCTGTAGAGGCTTACCTGCTATGTTGTAACATTTCATGTTTCAGCTGGCTGTAGAGGCTTACCTGCTATGTTGTAACGTTTCATGTTTCAGCTGGCTGTAGAGGCTTACCTGCTATGTTGTAACGTTTCATGTTTCAGCTGGCTGTAGAGGCTTACCTGCTATGTTGTAACTTTATATGTTTCAGCTGGCTGTAGAGGCTTACCTGCTATGTTGTAATGTTTCATGTTTCAGCTGGCTGTAGAGGCTTACCTGCTATGTTGTAACTTTATATGTTTCAGCTGGCTGTAGAGGCTTACCTGCTATGTTGTAACTTTATATGTTTCAGCTGGCTGTAGAGGCTTACCTGCTATGTTGTAAAGTTTCATGTACAGTGTATGTTGTAACGATATTTATTTATTTGCTGCCTGCTTGATAATATGTATGACGTAAGAGAAGAAAGACACATGCCAGCTTGCCTTTGGCTTGAATGAGAGACACAGTCAAAAGAGGCACTTGAAGACTGTGTGTTTTTAATTGGCTGGTTTTCAGACCTAATATGATAAAAATATAGATTGTGCACTTTTTACTTGAAAGCATCCTTTTAAACAGGTTTCCATGTTGGGATAGTTCCCGTACCGGCTGCCTAAAGCACTAGAATGTTCTATATTTGTTTATTTAGTTTCTCACTACATTGTTCTATATTCTATATTTGTTTATTTAATTGACCACTTGCTGAGTGATAATCGATCCCACCTCTGTTAAAACATACTATTCCTTACAAGTGACCAATGACCGATGGACTTTTCTGGAGTACAGTCTTACATTTTATTACAGGGTACTTTTATAACAAGATTCAACACCTTTCCATTACATTTTTATTATAGGCTGTCATTCTAACGTGATTCAACACCTCTCCAATACTGCCATGGGGGTCTCAGTGCAGTCCAGCCTAAGCATAGCATCAGTAGAGTCCTGCTCTACGGTTAAACTACACTATATTACTGCCATGGGGTCTCAGTGCAGTCCAGCCTAAGCATAGCATCAGTAGAGTCCTGCTCTACGGATAAACTACACTATATTACTGCCATGCGGGTCTCAGTGCAGTCCAGCCTAAGCATAGCATCAGTAGAGTCCTGCTCTACGGATAAACTACACTATATTACTGACATGCATGAAGCAAAAAGGATGATCACACTTATGATGATTAACCAATGACAGCAAACATGTACCGTAAAGCCACGCCTCCCCCCCAATGATAGCAAACATGTACCGTAAAGCCACGCCTCCCCCAATGATAGCAAACATGTACCGTAAAGCCACGCCTCCCCCAATGATAGCAAACATGTACCGTAAAGCCACGCCTCCCCCAATGATAGCAAACATGTACCGTAAAGCCACGCCTCCCCCAATGATAGCAAACATGTACCGTAAAGCCACGCCTCCCCCAATGATAGCAAACATGTACCGTAAAGCCACGCCTCCCCCCCCCCAAACATGTACCGTAAAGCCACGCCCCCAATGATAGCAAACATGTACCGTATGCCACGCCCCCTGATTCCTGTGCATGTTAACCTGGCTCACACTATCGGGCCAAACCAAGCTAAGACATGCCGAGCTGAACTGAACTAGGCTGGTGTAGGCTGGTCTGGTTAAACATCTAGCAGCTGAACTAGGCTGGTCTGGTTAAACATCTAGCAGCTGAACTAGGCTGGTGTAGGCTGGTCTGGTTAAACATCTACCAGATGAACTAGGCTGGTGTAGGCTGGTCTGGTTAAACATCTAGCAGCTGAACTAGGCTGGTCTGGTTAAACATCTAGCAGCTGAACTAGGCTGGTCTGGTTAAACATCTAGCAGATGAACTAGGCTGGTCTGGTTAAACATCTAGCAGCTGAACTAGGCTGGTCTGGTTAAACATCTAGCAGATGAACTAGGCTGGTCTGGTTAAACATCTAGCAGCTGAACTAGGCTGGTGTAGGCTGGTCTGGTTAAACATCTAGCAGCTGAACTAGGCTGGTGTAGGCTGGTCTGGTTAAACATCTACCAGCTGAACTAGGCTGGTGTAGGGTGGTCTGGTTAAACATCTAGTAGCTGAACTAGGCTGGTGTAGGGTGGTCTGGTTAAACATCTACCAGCTGAACTAGGCTGGTGTAGGGTGGTCTGGTTAAACATCTAGCAGCTGAACTAGGCTGGTGTAGGGTGGTCTGGTTAAACATCTAGCAGCTGAACTAGGCTGGTCTAGGGTGGTCTGGTTAAACATCTAGCAGCTGAACTAGGCTGGTCTAGGGTGGTCTGGTTAAACATCTAGCAGCTGAACTAGGCTGGTGTAGGGTGGTCTGGTTAAACATCTACCAGCTGAACTAGGCTGGTCTGGTTAAACATCTACCAGCTGAACTAGGCTGGTGTAGGGTGGTCTGGTTAAACATCTAGTAGCTGAACTAGGCTGGTGTAGGGTGGTCTGGTTAAACATCTACCAGCTGAACTAGGCTGGTGTAGGGTGGTCTGGTTAAACATCTAGCAGCTGAACTAGGCTGGTGTAGGGTCGTCTGGTTAAACATCTAGCAGCTGAACTAGGCTGGTCTAGGGTGGTCTGGTTAAACATCTAGCAGCTGAACTAGGCTGGTCTAGGGTGGTCTGGTTAAACATCTAGCAGCTGAACTAGGGTGGTCTGGTTAAACATCTACCAGCTGAACTCGGCTGGTCTAGGGTGGTCTGGTTAAACATCTACCAGCTGAACTCGGCTGGTGTAGGCTGGTCTGGTTAAACATCTACCAGCTGAACTAGGCTGGTCTGGTTAAACATCTACCAGCTGAACTCGGGTCTGGTGGTAGGCTGGTCTGGTTAAACATCTACCAGCTGAACTAGGGTGGTCTGGTTAAACATCTACCAGCTGAACTAGGCTGGTCTGGTTAAACATCTACCAGCTGAACTAGGCTGGTGTAGGCTGGTCTGGTTAAACATCTACCAGCTGAACTAGGGTGGTCTGGTTAAACATCTACCAGCTGAACTAGGCTGGTCTGGTTAAACATCTACCAGCTGAACTAGGCTGGTGTAGGGTGGTCTGGTTAAACATCTAGCAGCTGAACTAGGCTGGTGTAGGCTGGTCTGGTTAAACATCTACCAGCTGAACTAGGGTGGTCTGGTTAAACATCTACCAGCTGAACTAGGCTGGTCTGGTTAAACATCTAGCAGCTGAACTAGGCTGGTCTAGGGTGGTCTGGTTAAACATCTACCAGCTGAACTAGGCTGGTCTGGTTAAACATCTACCAGCTGAACTAGTCTGGTTAAACATCTACCAGCTGAACTAGGCTGGTGTAGGGTGGTCTGGTTAAACATCTAGCAGCTGAACTAGGTTGGTCTAGGCTGGTCTGGTTAAACATCTACCAGCTAGGCTGGTCTAGGTCTGGTTAAACATCTACCAGCTGAACTAGGCTGGTCTGGTTAAACATCTAGCAGCTGAACTAGGCTGGTCTAGGGTGGTCTGGTTAAACATCTACCAGATGAACTAGGCTGGTCTAGGCTGGTCTGGTTAAACATCTACCAGCTGAACTAGGCTGGTCTGGTTAAACATCTAGCGGCTGTACTAGGCTGGTCTAGGGTGGTCTGTTTACAAATCCACCAAAGCTGCTAAACGGATCATAAATCAAAGCCAGCGAGGTACAAGTTGGGTCAGCCCTATGGTGGGAATCAGGTATTAGTGTCCAAGCTGTGTGTCACCCTCCTAAGTAGGACCCAGTACCTGGCCCTCCATACCAGACCCCATGTTCTAACAGATAAATCCTCCTATAGTACCACATTCTACCAGATTAGTCCTCCTATAGTACCAGACCCCATGTTCTACCAGATCAGTCCTCCTATAGAACCATGTTCTATCAGATTAGTCCTCCTATAGAACCATGTTCTACCAGATTAGTCCTCCTATAGTACCATGTTCTACCAGATTAGTCCTCCTATAGTACCAGACCTCATGTTCTACCAGATTAGTCCTCCTTTAGTACCACATTCTACCAGATTAGTCCTCCTATAGAACCATGTTCTACCAGATTAGTCCTCCTATAGTACCATGTTCTACCAGATTAGTCCTCCTATAGTACCAGACCCCATGTTCTACCAGATTAGTCCTCCTATAGTACCATGTTCTACCAGATTATTCCTCCTGTAGTACCATGTTCTACCAGATCAGTCCTCCTATAGAACCATGTTCTACCAGATTAGTCCTCCTATAGAACCATGTTCTACCAGATTATTCCTCCTATAGTACCATGTTCTACCACCAGATCAGTCCTCCTATAGAACCATGTTCTACCAGATTATTCCTCCTATAGTACCATGTTCTACCAGATCAGTCCTCCTATAGAACCATGTTCTACCAGATTAGACCTCCTATAGAACCATGTTCTACCAGATTAGTCCTCCTATAGTACCATGTTCTACCAGATTAGTCCTCCTATAGTACCATGTTCTACCAGATTAGTCCTCCTATAGTACCATGTTCTACCAGATTAGTCCTCCTATAGAACCATGTTCTACCAGATTAGTCCTCCTAGGTATTGGATGAAATAAAAACCATATCTAGTATGTATGGTGCTGTGTGGAAACTGTGAATTATCTAGTATGTATGGTGCTGTGTGGAAACCGTGAATTATCTAGTATGTATGGTGCTGTGTGGAAACCGTGGATTATCTAGTATGTATGGTGCTGTGTGGAAACTGTGAAATCTAGTATGTATGGTGCTGTGTGGAAACTGTGAATTATCTAGTATGTATGGTGCTGTGTGGAAACTGTGGATTATCTAGTATGTATGGTGCTGGTGGAAACAGTGGATTATCTAGTATGTATGGTGCTGTGTGGAAACAGTGGATTATCTAGTATGTATGGTGCTGTGTGTAAACAGTGGATTATCTAGTATGTATGGTGCTGTGTGGAAACTGTGAATTATCTAGTATGTATGGTGCTGTGTGGAAACAGTGGATTATCTAGTATGTATGGTGCTGTGTGGAAACTGTGATTATCTAGTATGTATGGTGCTGTGTGGAAACTGTGAATTATCTAGTATGTATGGTGCTGTGTGGAAACAGTGGATTATCTAGTATGTATGGTGCTGTGTGGAAACTGTGAATTATCTAGTATGTATGGTGCTGTGTGGAAACAGTGGATTATCTAGTATGTATGGTGCTGTGTGGAAACAGTGGATTATCTAGTATGTATGGTGCTGTGTGGAAACAGTGGATTATCTAGTATGTATGGTGCTGTGTGGAAACAGTGGATTATCTAGTATGTATGGTGCTGTGTGGAAACAGTGGATTATCTAGTATGTATGGTGCTGTGTGGAAACAGTATGTGGATTATCAGTATGAAGAAAGAAACCATAATTAGATCTAGATTTACCTAAATTGTCCTGCCAAATTACGATTATTTAAATGTTTATTTGTATTTTTTAAATATTAACATCAGGGTACTCAGGCAGCTGTGGAAACTTCCTTATCCTCATTTGATAATGTTTTTAGAGTACAGTTGGCCAAAGCTCGGACAGATCTGTACTTTTGGTGCTGTGTAAAGCACCCAAACGCCAATCAAGGGACCAAATGTAGTGGGGCTTTTAGAA
Organism: Oncorhynchus gorbuscha; assembly: GCF_021184085.1. Taxonomy (NCBI): domain Eukaryota; kingdom Metazoa; phylum Chordata; class Actinopteri; order Salmoniformes; family Salmonidae; genus Oncorhynchus; species Oncorhynchus gorbuscha. The sequence goes on from NW_025748751.1 coordinate 18,214, forward strand.
CCTGGATTATCAAATGTAGTGGGGGGTTTTAGAACCTGCTTCAAATGTAGTGGGGGTTTTAGAACTGTTGGAAATGTAGTGGGGGGTTTTAGTACCTGTATGGTGCTTCAAATGTTTTGATTATCTAGTGTGTGACGTGCACAAAAGGTGGTGTGAAACTATGGATTATCTAGTATGTACCTGTTCTGTGACATCTAGTGTGCACTACTTTCAGTGCACTATATAGGGCTGGGTGGAAATGGGATTATCAGCTCCTGTATGGTGCTGTGAAAACTCCCAATTATCTGTATGTCCAATGCTGTGTGGAAAAAGTGGATTATCTGAGGGTAGAATTGCATCTTGGAAACTTTCTATATATACTGTGTTGGTCACATGATGATTATCTATATGTATGGGGCTGTGGGAAACAGTGGATTATCTAGTATGTATGGTGCTGTGTGAAATCATGATGATTGATCTAGTATGTATGGGGTTGTGGCGGAAACGTGAATCTAGTCATGACATCATGTGATTGAAATGTGAATTATCTAGGGGTGGGGGGTGGAAATAGGGACCATCTAGTAAAGGTTGGTCATGACATCATGATTATCTGAGTATGTATGGGTGCTGTGTGGGAAACAGTGGTCATTATCATGATGATTGATGTATGGGCTGTGTGGAAACCAGTGAAAAGGTTAGTCATGACATCATGATGATTGGTGTATGGTGCTGTGATGGTATGCTGAAACTGTGGATATGGGTGGGGTGGAAACAGTGGATTATCTAGAAAAGGTTGGTCATGAAACAGTGGATTATCTGACATGTATGGGTGCTGTGTGGAAACAGAGAAAAGGTTTAGGAGGAAGCTTTTCAGTTTTGAAGAAAGAATCCATAATGCCAGATCTAGATTTACCTAATTGTCCTGTTTTGTTTAGATTAAATAATTTATTTAAATGTTTATTTGTATTTCTTAAATATTAACATCAATGGGTTATAGGAATCACCTAGTTCTTCCTCTTCCTCATTTGATATTTTTTATACAGTTGTGAGAAAAAATAAAGACAGATCTATATTTTTTGTCTCTAAAGCACTTCTATAACTTTTATCAATACCAGAATGAAGTGATGTATTGGGGGTTTTATAGCTTCAAATGTAGTCCACGGGGGTTTTAGAACCTTCCTCAAATGAAGACATGTTTTATGATGCCTGGACCAGAGCTAGTGTTTTAGAACCTCTGGTCCACTGTTTTGACCAAGCATTCCTCCATGAAGACATGTAAATATGGTGTGGACCAGATGACTATGTAATAATCCCAAATGGCACTGTGTTCCCTACACAGTGCACTACTTTCAGACATGCATATATAAGAGGTGCCACCTGGACCAGAGCTCCTATGCTAGCCCTGGTCCACTCCCAATATACATTCCTCCATATGTGTAAAAAGCATGCCCTTTCTGAGCTATGAATTCACATCTTTGGTCCACTTTTTATACACTGTGTTGGTCATCATGATGATTGACATGCCCTATCAAAGGGTTATGGGCCCAGGGCCAACGAGATAAAGGTTGGTCATGACATCATGATGATTGACATGTAGGGAATAGGGGTTTGGACCAACGATGTCTTTTGGTCAAAAGACATCATGATTTATTGACATGTGTAAATGGGATTTTAACTACTGATATGTAAATGGCGGGACCAACGAGAAAAAGGTTGGTCTGACATCATGATGATTGGTCATTTAATAAATTATTAAGATGTTATTGAACCTAAAAAGGTTGTTTAACATCATTTTTATGATTGACATTGTATAAAAGATTCTGGGGCGGGACCAACGTCATTAGAAAAGGTTGGTCATGACATCATGATGATTGACATGCCCTATGGGTGGGGCGGGACCAACGAGAAAGGTTGGTCATGAATCATGATGATTGACATGCGATATGGGTGGGGGGGACCAAGAGTTTGGTCATGACATCATGATGATTGACATGCGATATGGGGTAGGGTGCCAGGGACCATAGAGTTCTGGTCATGAAGGTGCAACGATATAGGGTGGGGGGGGCCAGGGATCATGAGTTCTGGTCTAACATAGTTATATGGGGTTGGGGCGGGACCATGAGAAAAGGTTTAGGAGGAAGCTTTTGGTTTTGTTAACCATTTATACCACAACATGTTTTCCTGCCAGGGACCATAGAGTTCTGGTCTAAAGTAGTTGTGATTTTGTTTATGGGGGATATATATATTATTATTATATTATTATATAGAGTTTGATTTCTTAAAGTAGTGCTTAACCCAATGTTTAATTATATGAATCACTGGTTGGTCCTACTTACACTGACATTTGTATTTTCTTATCAAGGTTGTGGAAAAAGTATAAAATATATGTATTATATATTTTTTTGTCTCTACACTTCTATAACTTTTATCTTATTCCATACCAGAATGAATAGCGGTATTGGATAGAGTTCTGGTCCAAAGTGTTACCACTTCCTCCATGAAGACATGTATATATGATGCCCTGGACCAGAGTTCTGTATTAGATAGCTCTGGTCCACTGTGTTACCACACATTCCTCCATGAAGACATGTATATATTCTGGACCAGAGCTATGTATTAGATAGCTCTGGGACCATAGAGTTACCACACGTTCCTCCATGAAGACATGTATATATAATAGCCCTGGACCAGAGCTATGTATTAGATAGCTCTGGTCCACTGTGTTACCACCTATAGAGGGAATAGTGCCAGGGACCATAGAGTTCTGGATCAAAGCTAGTGGTTATATAGGGAATAGGGTGCCAGGGACCATAGAGTTCTGGTCAAAGTAGTGCACCATATAGGGAATAGGATGGCATTTGAGAAACAGACATTGTCTTTTAGCTCAAAGCAACATTTATTCTGCTCAAAGTTGGAACTACAGCATTGATCTTAAACCAATCAATGATCTGATTATCCATATTAGTCTGCCATTTATCATTATTAAAATGTTATTGAACCTCCGGCAGGTGTTTAAATATCTTTTTTTCAGGATTCATTGAAAAAAAAATTCTGTTCTGTGAGACTAAATGTCAGTTTATCTTTCTGATTCAGATGTCTTGATTGAACACCCTCCAATCCCTTTATAGTCCCTAACAACCCCCTAGAGTCTTGTCCCTAACAACCCCTCCCTCCTGCCTATGTCCCTAACAACCTCCCAGGGACCATAGAGTTCTGGTCCCTAACAATGCACTATATAGGGAATGGGTGCCATTAAGGAAACAGCCATTGTTCCTGTCCCTAACAACATTCGATTCTGCTCCCTTGGAACTACAGCATTGATGTCCCAACAACCCCTCCCTCTGATTATCCATCCCTTCTCTGTCCTTCATCATTATCAAAACGTCTCAACACCCTCCTCCCTCCTTTCTTAAATGTACCACAGTGTTTCAGGACATAGAAAACCTCCTCCCAAGTGAGACTAAATGTGCAGTTTATCTTTCTGAACCCAGATGTCTTGTCCCTAACAACCCCAATCCCTCCTGTCCCTAACAACCCCCTCCCTCCTGTCCCTAACAACCTCCTCCCTCCTGTCCCTAACAACCTCCTCCCTCCTGTCCCTAACAACCTCCCCGCTTCCTGTCCCTAACAACCCCCTCCTGTCCCTAACAACCCCCCCCCTCCTGTCCCTAACAACCTCCTCCCTCCTGTCCCTAATGTATGAATGATATCCAACCCTCCCCCTCCTGTCCCTAACAACCCCCCTCCTGTCCTTAACAACCCCCCTCCTGTCCCTAACAACCCCACCCCCTCCTGTCCCTAACAATCCCCCCTCATGTCCCTCATGTCCCTAACAACCTCCCCGCTTCCTGTCCCTAACAACCTCCCCCTTCCTGTCCCTAACAACCCCCCGCTTCCTGTCCCTAACAACCTCCTCCCTCCTGTCCCTAACAACCTCCCCGCTTCCTGTCCCTAACAACCCCTCCCTCCTGTCCCTAACAACCTCCCCGCTTCCTGTCCCTAACAACCTCCTCCCTCCTGTCCCTAACAACCTCCCCAACTTCCTGTCCCTAACAACCTCCTCCCTCCTGTCCCTAACAACCCCCCCCTCCTGTCCCTAACAACCCCCTCCCTGTCCCTAACAACCCCCTCCCTCCTGTCCCTAACACCCCCCTGTCCCTAACAACCCCCTCCCTCCTGTCCCTAACAACCCCCCCTCCTGTCCCTAACAACCCCCCTCCTGTCCCTAACAACCCCTCCCTCCTGTCCCTAATGTATGAATGATATCCAACCCTCCCCTCCTGTCCCTAACAACCCCCCTCCTGTCCTTAACAACCCCCTCCTGTCCCTAACAACCCCCCCCTCCTGTCCCTAACAATCCCCCCCCTCATGTCCCTAACAACCCCCCTCCTCCTGTCCCTAACAACCCCCCCTTCCTGTCCCTAACAACCCCACCCCCTCCTCTTGTCCCTCACAATCCCCCCTCATGTCCCTAACAATCCCCCCTTCTGTCCCTAACAATCCCCCCTCCTGTCCCTAACAACCCCCCCACCTGTCCCTAACAATCCCCCCTCCTGTCCTTAACAACCCCCCTCCTGTCCCTAACAACCCCCCCCCCACCTGTCCCTAACAATCCCCCCTCCTGTCCTTAACAACCCCCCTCCTGTCCCTAACAACCCTCCCCCTCCTGTCCCTAACAACCCCCCCCTCCTGTCCCTAACGTGTGAATGACACCCCCCTCCTGTCCCTAACAAACCTCCCCCTCCTGTCCCTAACAACCCACCCCCTCCTGTCCCTAACGTGTGAATGATACCCCCCCCCCTCCTGTCCCTAACAACCCCCCCTAGGCCAAAGCCACTTCCTGTCACGCCCCATCCCTCAAAAAGATTGAAGTCCCAGTAGGAACGAGGCTGAAAACAAAACACTATTTCTTTAAATACCTTGTTGTGCGAGGGAACGGTTGATTTATTCCATGGACCTTAAGGTGTGAAGGCTAACGAATGTCTGTCATTGTGTTAAGTTGGTTCATTCAGGACACTGCTATACTGTACAATGTCTGTCATTACGTTAAGTTGGTTCATTCAGGACACTACTATACTGTACAATATCTGTCATTATGTTAAGTTGGTTCATTCAGGACACTACTATACTGTACAATGTCTGTCATTACGTTAAGTTGGTTCATTCAGGACACTGCTATACTGTACAATGTCTGTCATTACGTTAAGTTGGTTCATTCAGGACACTGCTATACTGTACAATGTCTGTCATTACGTTAAGTTGGTTCATTCAGGACACTGCTATACTGTACAATGTCTGTCATTACGTTATTAGGACACTGCTGTTGTTGGTTCATTCAGGACACTGCTATACGTTAAGTTGGTTCATTCAGGACACTGCTATACGTTAAGTTGGTTCATTCAGGACACTGCTATACGTTAAGTTGGTTCATTCAGGACACTGCTATACTGTACAATGTCTGTCATTACGTTAAGTTGGTTCATTCAGGACACTGCTATACGTTAAGTTGGTTCATTCAGGACACTGCTATACGTTAAGTTGGTTCATTCAGGACACTGCTATACGTTAAGTTGGTTCATTCAGGACACTGCGATACGTTAAGTTGGTTCATTCAGGACACTTATACGTTAAGTTGGTTCATTCAGGACACTGCTATACGTTAAGTTGGTTCATTCAGGACACTGCTATACGTTAAGTTGGTTCATTCAGGACACTGCGATACGTTAAGTTGGTTCATTCAGGACACTGCTAAACGTTAAGTTGGTGAAGAAGAAGAAGGTATCGTCTGGAAATGATCAGGTCCTCGTTTTGATCACTTTTGGAATCTCATCATATAAAAAACATTTCAATAAATTACTAAAAGTCTGATTTCTGCTTATTGATTCAAAAAGCGTGTGTGTGTTACCGTTGGTTACCGTTTACCTCCTTTAGGATAATGCTGTAAGACACAATCATGACCGTTAACCTCCTTTAGGATAATGCTGTAAGACACAATCATGACCGTTAACCTCCTTTAGGATAATGCTGTAAGACACAATCATGACTGACCGTTAACCTCCTTTAGGATAATGCTGTAAGACACAATCATTACCGTTAACCTCCTTTAGGATAATGCTGTAAGACACAATCATTACCGTTAACCTCCTTTAGGATAATGCTGTAAGACACAATCATGACCGTTAACCTCCTTTGGGATAATGCCGTAAGACACAATCATGACCGTTAACCTCCTTTAGGATAATGCTGTAAGACACAATCATTACCGTTAACCTCCTTTGGGATAATGCTGTAAGACACAATCATTACCGTTAACCTCCTTTGGGATAATGCTGTAAGACACAATCATGACTGACCGTTAACCTCCTTTAGGATAATGCTGTAAGACACAATCATGACTGACCGTTAACCTCCTTTAGGATAATGCTGTAAGACACAATCATGACTGACCGTTAACCTCCTTTAGGATAATGCTGTAAGACACAATCATTACCGTTAACCTCCTTTAGGATAATGCTGTAAGACACCATCATTACCGTTAACCTCCTTTAGGATAATGCTGTAAGACACAATCATGACCGTTAACCTCCTTTAGGACAATGCTGTAAGACACAATCATTACCGTTAACCTACTTTAGGGTAATGCTGTAAGACACAATCATTACCTTTCATATACTTTAGGATAATGCCGTAAGACAGAATCATTACCTTTCATCTAGTTTAGGATAATGCTGTAAAGCCCCGGTCATGACCTTTCACCTCGTTTAGGATAATGCTGTAAAGACACAATCATTACCTTTCATCTAGTTTAGGATAATGCTGTAAGACATTACTACCATGTGTGACTACCATGGACACCTGTAGTCAGGCCAGAGTGACTGCCATGGACACCTGTAGTCAGGCCAGAGTGACTGCCATGGACACCTGTATCCAGGCCAGAGTGACTGCCATGGACACCTGTAGCCAGGCCAGAGCGACTGCCATGGACACCAGCCAGGTCAGAGCGATTACCATGGACACCAGCCTGGCCAGAGTGATGACCATGGACACCAGCCAGGTCAGAGCGATTACCATGGACACCAGCCTGGCCAGAGTGATTACCATGGACACCAGCCTGGCCAGAGTGATTCAGCGTCTCACCACTCTCTAAATACTACTACGCTGTGCTTCAGCGTCTCACCCCTCTCTAAATACTACTACGCTGTGCCTCAGCGTCACACCACTCTCTAAATACTACTACGCTGTGCTTCAGCGTCACACCACTCTCTAAATACTACTACGCTGTGCCTCAGCGTCACACCCCTCTCTAAATACTACTACGCTGTGCTTCTTAGCCGGTCAAATGTAATATTACTGTAACTATGTGGGGTCGTATTAAAAGTGCATTCTGGTAGATTTCCAAATGCAAACATGTATGATGCATCAAACTGCCAGAAGCTCCCCCTCCCACCCCCCACCCCCCTCCCCCAAAGCTGGCAACACGGCCAGTGAGACAATCAGTACAGCCTCTCCTCATGGAACCCGGTCTGTAGCAGCTCTCTAAAATAGCCAGGCATCTGAAACTAGCTGGCCAGCCGTGACACAGTTGGAAACGTAGTGGAACATAGAGGCCCTGCTGAATACCAGGAGCTGGAGGCTACTACAGTAGCTCACTGGGCCTGCTATGATCTGACTTGAGACCTGTCTCTATATATGAAGAGTTAAGATCTGAACTGGGACCTGCGTCACAGCAGGACTGAATGGTACAGCAGCTCACTATAGGCCTGCTATGATCTGACTTGAGACCTGTCTCTATATGGAGGGTTAAGATCTGAACTGGGACCTGCGTCACAGCAGGACTGAATGGTACAGCAGCTCACTGGGCCTGCTATGATCTGACTTGAGACCTGTCTCTATATGGAGGGTTAAGATCTGAACTGTGACCTTCGACACAGCAGGACTGAATGGTACAGCAGCTCACTATAGGCCTGCTATGATCTGACTTGAGACCTGTCTCTATATGGAGGGTTAAGATCTGAACTGTGACCTTCGACACAGCAGGACTGAATGGTACAGCAGCTCACTGGGCCTGCTATGATCTGACTTGAGACCTGTCTCTATATGGGGTGATGGGCTCAGATACATAGATGGAATTCTGTATGTCTGAGGTCAGGCTTGTTTACAGACAGATCATTTCACTTGTAATTCACTGTATCACAATTCCAGTGGGTCAGAAGTTTACATACACACAGGATGACCTGTTATGTGTCACCAGACAAGCAGAGGCCTAGCTATAACCCTTACCTCTGTCCTGCTATAACCCTTACCTCTGTCCTGCTATAACCCTTACCTCTGTCCTGCTATAACCTTACCTCTGTCCTATAACCCTTACCTCTGTCCTGCTATAACCCTTACCTCTGTCCTGCTATAACCCTTACCTCTGTCCTGCTATAACCCTTACCTCTGTCCTGCTATAACCCTTACCTCTGTCCTGCTATAACCCTTACCTCTGTCCTGCTATAACCCTTACCTCTGTCCTGCTCTGTCCTGCTATAACCCTTACCTCTGTCCTGCTATAACCCTTACCTCTGTCCTGCTATAACCCTTACCTCTGTCCTGCTACCCTTACTGTCCTGCTATAACCCTTACCTCTGTCCTGCTATAACCCTTACCTCTGTCCTGCTATAACCCTTACCTCTGTCTGTCCTGTATAACCCTTACCTCTGTCCTGCTATAACCCTTACCTCTGTCCTGCTATAACCTGTCCTGCTATAACCCTTACCTCTGTCCTGCTCCCTGTCTGTCCTGCTATAACCCTTACCTCTGTCCTGCTATCCTGTCCTGCTATAACCCTTACCTCTGTCCTGCTATAACCCTTACCTCTGTCCTGCTATAACCCTTACCTCTGTCCTGCTATAACCCTTACCTCTGTCCTGCTATAACCCTTACCTCTGTCCTGCTATAACCCTTACCTCTGTCCTGCTATAACCCTTACCTCTGTCCTGCTATAACCCTTACCTCTGTCCTGCTCTGTAACCCTGTCTGTCCTGCTATAACCCTTACCTCTGTCCTGCTATAACCCTTACCTCTGTCCTGCTATAACCCTTCCTCTGTCCTGCTCTCCTGCTCTGTCCTGCTATAACCCTTACCTCTGTCCCGCTATAACCCTTACTGTCCTGCTATAACCCTTCTGTCCTGCTCTCCTGTCCTCTGTCCTGCTATAACCCCTCTGTCCTGCTATAACCTCTGTCCTGCTATAACCCTTACCTCTGTCCTGCTATAACCCTTACCTCTGTCCTGCTATAACCCTTACCTCTGTCCTGCTATAACCCTTACCTCTGTCCTGCTATAACCCTTACCTCTGTCCTGCTCTAACCCTCTACCTCTGTCCTGCTATAACCCTTACCTCTGTCCTGCTCTGTCCTGCTCTGTCCCGCTCTGTCCTGCTCTGTCCCGCTCTGTCCTGCTCTGTCCCGCTCTGTCCCGCTCTGACCTGCTCTGTCCTGCTCTGTCCTACTCTGTCCTGCTCTGTCCCGCTATAACCCTCCTCTGTCCTGCTATAACCCTTACCTCTGTCCTGCTATAACCCTTACCTCTGTCCTGCTCTGTCCCGCTGCTATAACCCTGTCTGTCCTGCTATAACCCTTACCTCTGTCCTGCTATAACCCTTACCTCTGTCCTGCTATAACCCTGTCCTGCTCTGTCCTCTGTCCTGCTATAACCCTGTCCTGCTATAACCCTCTCTGTCCTGCTATAACCCTTACCTCTGTCCTGCTCCTCTGTCCTGCTATAACTGTCCTCTGTCCTGCTATAACCCTTACCTCTGTCCTGCTATAACCCTTACCTCTGTCCTCTGTCCCTTACCTCTGTCCTGCTATAACCCTTACTCTGTCCTGTCCTGCTCTGTCCTGCTTAACCCTTACCTCTCTGTCCTGCTCTGTCCTGCTATAACCCTTACCTCTGTCCCGCTATAACCCTTACCTCTGTCCCTATAACCCTTACCTCTGTCCTGCTCTGTCCCTGCCTCTGTCCTGCTCTGTCCTGTCTGTCCTGCTATGTCTGTCTTTCTGTCCTGCTATAACCCTACCTCTGTCCTGTCTATAACCCTTACCTCTGTCCTGCTGTCCTGCTATAACAGTCCCGCTATAACCCTTACCTCTGTCCTGCTATAACCCTTACCTCTGTCCTGCTATAACCCTTACCTCTGTCCTGCTATAACCCTTACCTCTGTCCTGCTATAACCCTTACCTCTGTCCTGCTATAACCCTTACCTCTGTCCTGCTCTGTCCTGCTCTGTCCTGCTCTGTCCCGCTCTGTCCTGCTCTGTCCTGCTCTGTCCTGCTCTGTCCCGCTCTGTCCCGCTCTGACCTGCTCTGTCCTGCTCTGTCCTGCTCTGTCCCGCTCTGTCCCGCTATAACCCTTACCTCTGTCCTGCTATAACCCTTACCTCTGTCCTGCTATAACCCTTACCTCTGTCCTGCTCTGTCCCGCTCTGTCCTGCTCTGTCCCGCTATAACCCTTACCTCTGTCCTGCTATAACCCTTACCTCTGTCCTGCTATAACCCTTACCTCTGTCCTGCTCTGTCCCGCTCTGTCCCGCTCTGTCCCGCTATAACCCTTACCTCTGTCCCGCTATAACCCTTACCTCTGTCCTGCTCTGTCCTGCTCTGTCCCGCTCTGTCCCGCTCTGTCCTGCTATAACCCTTACCTCTGTCCCGCTCTGTCCTGCTCTGTCCTGCTCTGTCCTGCTCTGTCCTGCTATAACCCTTACCTCTGTCCTGCTCTGTCCCGCTCTGTCCCGCTCTGTCCCGCTCTGTCCTGCTATAACCCTTACCTCTGTCCTGCTATAACCCTTACCTCTGTCCCACTCTGTCCCGCTCTGTCCCGCTCTGTCCTGCTATAACCCTTACCTCTGTCCTGCTCTGTCCTGCTCTGTCCCGCTCTGTCCCGCTCTGTCCTGCTCTGTCCCGCTCTGTCCTGCTCTGTCCTGCTCTGTCCCGCTCTGTCCCGCTCTGTCCTGCTCTGTCCTGCTCTGTCCCGCTCTGTCCCGCTCTGACCTGCTCTGTCCCGCTCTGTCCCGCTCTGTCCCGCTCTGTCCTGCTCTGTCCCGCTCTGTCCTGCTCTGTCCTGCTCTGTCCCGCTCTGTCCCGCTCTGTCCTGCTCTGTCCTGCTCTGTGCCGCTCTGTCCCGCTCTGACCTGCCTCGTCTTGTCTTGTTTGTCAATCACTAGAACATATGTCTGCTGAGAGCCAGATGGTACAGAACTCTAGCTACGGTATTACTGGAGGGAGGGGGAAGGGGGAGAGAAAGAGGAGAGAGCAAGAGAGAGAGAGAGGGGGAGAGAGAGAAGGAGGGAGGGGGAAAGGAGAGAGAAATAAATAGATGCAGTCCTTTGACTACCAGACCCACATTGTCCGTGACCCTTTCTGAGTCAATCTTAACCTCCAGGAATAACACTCAGTGATGTCACCCATCTGTCTGTCTGTCTGTCTGTCTGTCTGTCTGTCTGTCTGTCTGTCTGTCTGTCTGTCTGTCTGTCTGTCTGTCTGTCTGTCTGTCTGTCTGTCTGTCTGTCTGTCTGTCTGTCTGTCTGTCTGTCTGTCTGTCTGTCTGTCTGTCTGTCTGTCTGTCTGTCTGTCTGTCTGTCTGTCTGTCTGTCTGTCTGTCTGTCTGTCTGTCTGTCTGTCTGTCTGTCTGTCTGTCTGTCTGTCTGGTTCACCATGAGGATAGAGGTTCCTCATCTGTACAGATTAACACTGGAGTGATAAATGATCAGATGAACATGTGCTGGTAGAGATACTGGTGTGCAAAAGAGCAGAAAATTAAATAAATAAAAACAGTATGGGGATGAGGTAGGTAGTTGGGTGGGCTATTTACAGATAGACTATGTACAGCTGCAGCGATCGGTTAGCTGCTCAGATAGCAGATGTTTAAAGTTGGTGAGGGAAATAAAAGTCTCCATCTTCAGCGATTTTTGCAATTCGTTCCAGTCACAGGCAGCAGAGAACTGGAAGGAAAGGCGGCCAAATGAGGTGTTGGCTTTAGGGATGATCAGTGAGATACACCTGCTGGAACGCGTGCTACGGATGGGTGTTGCCATCGTGACCACTGAACTGAGATAAGGCGGAGCTTTACCTAGCATGGACTTGTAGATGACCTGGAGCCAGTGGGTCTGGCGACAGAATATGTAGCGAGGGCCAGCCGATTAGAGCATACAGGTCGCAGTGGTAGGTGGTATAAGGTGCTTTAGTAACAAAACGGATGGCACTGTGATAAACTGCATCCAGTTTGCTGAGTAGAGTATTGGAAGCTATTTTGTAGATGACATCGTCGAAGTAGAGGATCGGTAGGATAGTCAGTTTTATTAGGGTAAGTTTGGCGGCGTGAGTGAAGGAGGCTTTGTTGCGAAATAGAAAGCAGATTCTAGATTTGATTTTGGATTGGAGATGTTTGATATGAGTCTGGAAGGAGAGTTTACAGTCTAGCCAGACACCTAGGTATTTATAGTTGTCCACATATTCTAGGTCAGAACCGTCCAGAGTAGTGATGCTAGTTGGGCGGGAGGGACACTAGAGTGCTTAGTGAGTTAGTCTTTATTAATTCCAAGTCATTAGCATGATTCCAAATGAGGCAGTACATCTCTGATATACAGCACTATAGATAGATGGGTTCTGATATACAACACTATAGATAGATGGGTTCTGATATACAGCACTATAGATAGATGGGTTCTGATATACAACACTATAGATAGATGGGTTCTGATATACAGCACTATAGATAGATGGGTTCTGGATGGGTTCTGATATACAGCACTATAGATAGATGGGTTCTGATATAGATAGATGGGTTCTGATATACAGCACTATAGATAGATGGGTTCTGATATACAGCACTATAGATAGATGGGTTCTGATATACAACACTATAGATAGATGGGTTCACAGCACTATAGATAGATGGGTTCTGATATACAGCACTATAGATAGATGGGTTCTGATATACAGCACTATAGATAG